>NC_065514.1:3670367-3675365 GCF_006386435.1 Epinephelus moara
TAAGTTAATCACACATTCACTCCGCTCGGCGCTCTGCTGCTCCGTCTCCACAGACAGAGTGTCCAGAGTGCGCTCTGCCACTCTGAGAGTGCGCTGCTCTGGATAACCCAACGCTACATTCAGACAGCGCTCCCAATTTATCAACGCTCCAGTTTGTGTCAGAGTGCGCTCCCACACTCAGAATGAGTGTTTCTAAACGCACCACTCACATCATCTTCCTCCATCGTCTAAAACAAGACAACACAACTTGTTAGCTAGTGCTAGCTAACGTCTGTGGAGAACTGTTACCTGTTTCTTTTGTCGACTCAGATTTTTTTATGTGTTTTAAATGTCAGGATGGAGACCAGGATGTGGGGACCAGTGGACAGGACATCAGAGCCAGAGCTCTGTATGACTACCAGGCCGGTATGTACACACACACACACACACACACACACACACACACACACACACACACACACACACTATGTTCAAACTGACATATGTTGATGCTGCTCATCTTACCGGCACTCTGCTCCACAGCGGACGACACTGAGATCACCTTTGACCCTGATGACATCATAACGGGGATCGAGATGGTGGATGAAGGCTGGTGGAGAGGATACGGACCTGACGGACACTACGGCATGTTCCCCGCCAACTATGTTGAGCTTCTCTAGGTTTCATCACTCTCTTCATGTTCCATAAACACTGAAAAAGGTCACAGACAGGAAGTGGAAGACAGTAATCATAATAAAAAGAAAGTGTGGTATTTTTCAACTTGGATCCTGTTCTCCTGTGTTTCTGTGTCTGAGGCAGCTTTCACACCTGCCCTGTTTGGTTCGCTTCAATCAAACTCATGTTCGCTTGCCCCCTCAGTGCGCTTAGTTTGGGCAGGTGTGAACACAGCAATCACACTCAGGTGCGCACCAAAACAACCGGACCGGTTTGTCCGACTACAAACGAACTCTGGTGCGGTTGGTTTGTGGTGAGAACGTGTTCCGACCTGGATCTGAACCAACTGCAGTCACATGACACCAGAACATTACAGCTGCTCTGACACACACACACACACACACACACACACACACACACACACACACACACATGCCATCAGTCACAGGCAGTCTTCATGCAGGCTGCTGGGGCACAACCCATCGTTACAGGGTTATCTTTTTAATTTTGGTGGTGAAGATGGAAAATGTGTTTTTTACTGACACAAACATGCAGCAACATTTTAGCATGAAAAAACAAACCTGTGGCTTTTGTCCTGAAGTTTGTGGAGGGTGGAGTTTGTGTGTGTCTGCATGAAGCAGTACATGCTGCACATTCTTCTTCTGTAGGAAAAGAGAAAAGTAGGAGACAGTTGAAAATCTCTGTTAAAATGTTCCAGTGTGACGACTGTCTTTTTTAAACTTCATTTTATTTTACATCAAAAGCAGCTTATAATTTTTTTTTTTTATTTTTGTTTAATTTGTTTTTAAATACATCAAAACTGGGTGATAAATTATTTTCATAAATTTTATTTTGCATTAAATAACTCTTTCATTGTTTTATTTAATTTTATTTTACCTTAAATACTTTATATTTGTCCACAGACATCCACAGGCCTGTGACCACATGGAAAATCCTCAGTAGCTCTGAAAATTACCCACAATCCTTCACTATGTACTACATCACACCAGTACTGAGTTTTGACAGCAGGTGGTGCTGTCGCTCCCTCAAACTGAATATAATCTGAGCATCTGAACAGCAGAAATAGCTGAGACACAAACTGAACAGATAAAGGTCACACATAACGAGACTGTTATTAAATTCAGATGGCTTTAACCTCATTAACTGTGTCACATCTTTATTAAGGACCTCGGCCTACAGCTTCCTGAATAAATGCCTGATAGCAAAAACATGTAAATACAAGATTTCCAGGTCAAACTCTTTTGCCTCATTTAAAATTTCAATCAAATCTGTAGCTACAACTGTGCTGCAGCAGTACACGATCACATATATGTAGTCCTGCTCAGTTTCTCCACTGACATTAACTAGTATATATTTGTGTCTGCCTGCTGTTACTTATATCCTCACAGCAGCCAGCACACATCAGTCAAGCTTTCACTAGGTCACATGATTTCAAATGAATATGGATGTGTCGTTTGATCATCACACATGTGAAAGTTTCACCAGGTCACATGGCTTATGTCTACAACTTTCAAAATATGAGCTCACACCACCTTCATAAGAACCCTTTACTTTTTTGAAAATGAACTTGATAATGAGCGCATTCATTTGTTGTACACCCAAGCTCTTCAACAGGTCAAGAGGTTTTAAATTACTTTAAAAATGACCTTAAAAGTATTTCCATTTATTTTCATCAATATTATTTCTCTGAACCCAACTGAATGACCTGGAGGGTTACAGCAAATTACCTCATTTCAAGTACAAGTCCATAACAGAGTGTTACAAACATCAGGAAAGAATACACATCTTTGAGGAAATGTTACAGAAGACATTTTGTTTCCATAGCGGACATATCACAGTTACATTAAGTTAAAACAATGTCAGGACATTCATTTACATAAGTAATTGTTTCACTTTATTGTTCAAGTGGAAAAAATTACTAATTAACAGTCCTACATTCTCTCCCTGTCCCTGCTCTCAAACAACAATTAAGATGGGATTACTGTTTGAACTTTGTCATGTCCCTCTCATAGACTACTCGCACTACAGTACATCTTGGGCAGAGCACACACACATAAAAGAAAATTTAAAAAAAAAAGTTTTATCATCATTTCTGCTTTTACGAATAATTCACACTGTCTGAGTGAGCTGGAGGCCGAAATTGACGAGATTCCGAGGTCCCGCCCAACGCTGCTCACAGCTTTAATTACATAATGTGTTTTTAATTTAAATAAAGCTGAGTATTGAATATTAAAAGACATTTTGCTGAGAAATGCATCCTTCTACTTTGTGAATATGAATCTCATGCCACTAAACACATGATGATGATGTGTTGCGTTAATTTTCTCCCTACAGTGACATCTGGCTGACTGATTCATCACTGCAGCTCAGAGTAACACGAGACACCTGTGTGATGAGACCTGGAAATAAAAAAACCCCCAAAGATTATATTTAATTAAAAAAATAATCCCCACACTGTTAATCAGCTAAAGTGATTATAGACGCAGCACTTCAGTCAGATAGACCTCATCAGTCATTCACGTCTTGTCCACTCCTTATTTCTCCTTCACTTCTTTTAAACAATTTTATTACCATATTTTTATTCATACTTTTGATGAGTTATGAGGATATTTGGTATCAAAGCTGTTCGGTATGAAATTTAGCAACATTCTTATGAAACAATAAAATTCCTTCCATCACAAAATTGAGCAAAATCCTTCTTTCTTAAGTTCAGAAAACATCTTTATTGTAAAAATGCAGAATTGTCCATCACAAAATTAAGCAAATCTTGCCTTTAGTAATAAAACTGGCAAAATCCATTATCATAAAATTGGGCAATTTTTCCATCAAAAAAAAACAAGCGCAATTCTTTGAAATAAGCAAAATCCTCCATCAAATTATAATATTTCTTTTTTTTGTGTTAATGATATTACAGCTAAAGAAATATGGGAGCAGAAAGAGGGGTGACATGAAACGAAGGGCCGCAGGTTGAAAAATCCAAAATCTATTATCACAAATAAAGCAAAATTTTGCATCCTAAATTGGCAAAATCAGTCATCAGAAAATTTGGGTTTTTTCTAGCACAAAATTAAGAAAGATCCTTAAACAAAATCCTTCATCAGAAACAAAATGTTTATGAAAGAAGCAAAATCATGGAAGTAAAGAGGAACCACACCCATTTTCAAAATTCATATATGTCATTCCTATGGTCTCTGGCAGGTAAAAAAAAACAAAAAGAGTAAACATGTACAACTTTCTCCTGAATCCAAAAACTAGAGTGTTAAAAGTCAGAGCTGTAAGACTTATTCATAAAGCTGATCCAAGATAACACGCCAAAGGACAAAGTCAGGACAACTGAAACTTAAAGACTCAGTTGATTTACGAACACTGTTATTTATGTATGGAGCAAAATGCAGAGTGTTCTTCATTTCAGAGGACGATAAGCACAGAGAAAATTTCACTTAAAGCACCAGTTTGGATGGATGACATAAAAACTAATGTGTTCTATAGTGATGGGTGGATTTAAAGGGTTTCTAAATATTGTCCAGGTCAAGAAAACGTACAAAGAAAGAACAATTAGATGATATGAAGTTGTCGTGTAGAGGCTGTTTCCTTGTTGACATTGTGTGCGTCTAGCCAGCAAAATTTGCTCTGGGTAATACGTTCATCTTGATTATTGAAACAGGTGCGAAGGGACTTTGGCAGCACAGACCACCTGATTACATCAGAGGCAATTCTATTCAGCATGTTGCTGAAATTATGTTTAACTATAGCTTGAATTGAAGGGAAATTTTCAATTGACAGGTATGTGAAATTTTTTACGACTGGAATGAGGGAAGGGACAAGGCACTGGTCATTGTCTGACTCAGTGGTAATATGGCCAATAGATTCCCATACTGATCAAATATAGACAGGATCTGCTGAATACACAGAACAGCATTATTTATGTACAATAGCATGTCATCCACGTATAATGAAATATGGTGATGTGTGATCAACAGCAGTGGAGAGTGACAAACAGTCTGTGCCAGTGGCTCGAACAAAAGTGCGGACACCAGTGGGCTCAAAGGGCAGCACCGCCTCGACCCTCTGCAGATGGGAAATGGAGGGGACTTTAGACTTTGAACAGTCAGTAGATGTGTCCTCATACGGGGACGATGGGCTGATCTTTAATAGTCACAAGTGTGTCATAAATTATAAAACTGTTTCAGTTATTTCAACACCTGAACATTGTTGTGCAAAAACTAAACAAAAAGTCCAAATGTCCTCAAACAAAACAATATTTCAGTCCAAATGTCCTCAAACGAGTACTTCATAATTAACAGCATTTAGTTTGTTAATGTT
>NC_065514.1:3678836-3682099 GCF_006386435.1 Epinephelus moara
TGAGTTGGAGGAGGTGAAGGTGAGCTGGAAGGAGCCTCCTGGGTACTGTGGCTGGATGGAGCAGCTGATGGTGAAGTTGGAGCCTCTGAGCACGTGAAACCCCTGCTGCTGGGCCTTGGAGACCCCGTCCATGGAGGAGGACACAGAGATGTTGGGCTGAAGCAGCAGGTCTGTAAATACAGAGAGATGATTGGCTGAAGCAGCAGGTCAGTAAATACAGAGAGATGATTGGCTGAAGAAACAGGTCAGTAAATACAGAGAGATGATTGGCTGAAGAAGCAGGTCTGTAAATACAGAGAGATGATGGGCTGAAGCAGCAGGTCTGTAAATACAGAGTGATGATTGGCTAAAGCAGCAGGTCTGTAAATACAGAGTGATGATTGGCTGAAGAAACAGGTCTGTAAATACAGAGAGATGATTGGCTGAAGAAGCAGGTCTGTAAATACTGGGTCAGCACCAATAGTACGTCGTGGTACGCCTGCAGTGTTCCAATTAGGTGGAGTCTGCACTCCTTTTGACAGTTATCGTAGCCAGTAGATACGCCACATCCACTGCTAAGTTTAAGCGTTCACGTCACCACGACCACATGACTCATACAAACACAAACCAAAGCTGTGTAAATGGAGTGGAGTCTGTCAGCCAGCGGCAGCAACCACGTAACTGTCAACTGACAAAACAAACAACACTGTTGGTCTACAGGTCAAAAGCCAGCGTGGCTTCCTGAGGTGACAAATAGTTGCCTGCATCGACAGTAACGTTGACAATTTGATTTTATGTAAGTCTAAGCTCTTCATTTCCCTTCACTTGTTTGTGTTTGTATGAGTCATGTGGTCGTGGTGACGTAAACGCCGCTCTCTCCGCTGAACTTCAGCAGTCAGTCCGGTGTATCTACTGGTTATGATAACTGTCTGATGGTGTGCAGACTCCATTCATCTGGTGCACTGCAGGTGTACACTCGTGTGGTAATGGTGTGGACCCATTGGCTGAAGCAGCACGTCTCTAAACAAAGAGACAGACAGACAGACAGACAGACAGACAGACAGGTGTGTCCTGTCAGGTGAAGCTCAGCAGGCTATGGATGGATGGAAAGCTTTTAGAAACAAGCCCAGTTCTCTACAGTTTAGGATGTCATTGTCCTGGATAACTCTCCGGTTCACTCCACTGACAGTCACTGTAACGGAACATAACGGAAATATCACTGCCATAGATGATGTCATAGATGATGTCACTGATAGGCTTACCTGAGCAGGGAAAATTCCAGGTGTAGAAAGAGAAATCTGACTTTACACACTCCCTCAGAGCAGATCCAGACTCAATACAGTTGGAGTCGATCCTCCACACAGGTCTGCGTATGGAATCCTCTCTCTCTCCTACAGAAACAGCAGAGCCACAGTCCAGATCTCTGCAGGCGATGGCTGCTTCCTTCAGGGTCACGTCATAGCCCTTCACTGGTCTCCATTCTCTCTGATGTTTGACCTCCAGTGCTCCTGCACAGTGACTGTCTCCTCCCACCAACCTGACAGGCTCTGAACAGAAACCAGAGAGTCATCAGTAAAAGAACAAAGTGAGTTTCATTAGAAGAGAAATGAACCAAATCAAAGCTGCAGCTCCTCCTCTGTCCATCAGCACATTTAACTCTATGTCTACTGCTTCTGCAGCTGCTTTTAACACAAATTTTATCACAGAGGAGCTGGTCTACATTTTTAATCAAACCTGTCAGACTGTACTGGAATCTACTGCTGCATACAAATATAAAAAGTCAAATAGAATACCCCAACCCTTGCTACATGACTCCAACTGGAAATTATTGAGAGACTGTAGGAAAAAGGCAAGAAAATGGAAAACTATGGTTATTTTATCAATTCTAAGCCTGTTTCTCCGTCCTTATCTGAAATAATTTACTACATGAAACCAACCATGTGCATTCTCGATTTTATTCCCACTAAATTTCTTAAAGAGGTTATTGACACAGTTTTGCATGGTATTTAACTGAATATTGATTCCTCGACAGCAGAAGGAACTTGCCCATTTACTTTCAAACATGCTGTGGCCCAACCCCTTTTAGAGAAACCTAACCTTAAAAGATCAAGGTTAGGTTTTTAACAATTGCTCTTAAAACGTTTAGGCCAATTTTTAAACTTCTCTTTTCATCAAAAGTTTTAGAAAAAGTGGTTTCAACCAAACTTTCATCGTTTAAGTGTCATAACAGTAGCTTTGAGAAGTATCATTCAGGCTTTAGAGCTTTATGTAGTAACTCTTAAAGGTGACCAGTGATCTCCTTTTTGCTGCCAACAGGGGAGGGAGTGCAGTTTTAATTCTTTTAGACCTAAGTGCAACCATTTTAATCAGTTGTCTTAAAACCTGGGTTGGCATCACAGACACTGCAATTAGTTGGTATATTTTTTTTTACCTTTTAGTCTATTCACATTACCTGTGGTGTACCACAAGGCTCAATTTTAGGTCCAATTCTATTTTCTATCTACATGCTCATCCTTGGCAAAATCATCCAACATTGCAACATATCTTTTCATAGCTATGCAGAGGACATACAGATATACTTCCTGCGGAGACCTGATGACCCCAAAACCCTCGCTGCTGTTTTAGATTGTCTCAGTGGTGTCAGCTGTTGGATGGCACAAAATAACCTTCAATTACCGAGCTCAAAATCAGGAGTCATACTGTTCCCACCCTCAAACCCAGCCAGTCACATTGTGAATGCCCCTGGTCCCCTGTCCACTAAACTGAAGCCCATTCCCAACATTTAATTCAGATTTAAGCTCTCAATCAGCCTCCACGCTGACGACCTTGCAGCTGGCCTGCTGGCACTGGCGGAGGTGCAACAGGCAGAAATGCCTTGCAGAACACAAACACCTGTACTTGCATCTAAGTCTATCTGGAACACCAGTGACTACAGTGAATAGGGCAGCTGACACCTAGGAAAGACTGGAGGGCAGTCAGGGAAGACTGACTGCACCAGGGGTGGATGGGCTAGTTACTCTTTCCACATGCCAATGACATGACTGCTTCACTATCTATCAATCAATCAATCAATTTCATTTATAAAGCCCAATATCACAAATCACAATTTGCCTCACAGGGCTTTACAGCATACGGCATCCCTCTGTCCTTAGGACCCTCACAGCTGATCAGGAAAAACTCCCCAAAAAACCCTTTAACGGGGAAAAAACAGTAGAAACCTCAGGAAGAGCAACTGTGGAGGGATCCCTCTTCCAGGACGGACAGACGTGCAATAGATGTCGTAC
>NC_065514.1:3682335-3697065 GCF_006386435.1 Epinephelus moara
TTATAGGGGGGTCCTCCGGCAGACTAGGCCTAAGTCAGCCTAACTAGGGGCTGGTACAGGGCAAGCCTGAGCCAGCCCTAACTATAAGTTTTATCAAAGAGGAAAGTCTTAAGTCTAGTCTTAAATGTGGAGACGGAATATGCTTTGAAACTACAAGCACAACATAAAGGCAACAGCCTGGGATGGAAAATGGACCAATCAGGATGGATAATACCAGAAAGACTGGAACGGCAGTGAGTAATGACCTCAAGATCCTTTGGAAATGCAGCTGCAGATGGGCCAAAGTGACATCACACTGGGGCCTGTGAATACATCAAGGAAAGTCAAAGTGCCGGGGGAGAAACCATATATAAACTTGTACTGCTTTGGCAGGTGAGACAAGGGGGACTCAAAGCCTGGTTGAGCACCACAGTGCTGCTGAGTCCACTATTTTAGATGGTGACAGAGAGGAGCTGCAACAGCCATCCTCACAGGAAGTGCAACACCAAGAGCAAGAACATGCCCCACTGCAAGGAATGTGCTTTGAGCCTGAAAGCAGCCAACTGACGAGAAAACCACCAGAGGAGAAGCAAATCCGCCAGGCCAAAGTGAAGTGGCCCCAAACCAGCACCAAAGAGGCATGGAGACGCTTTGAGCAGAATTTACATCCAGTCCTCCAGAACTAGCTAGCTAAAGGGCAGCACAACTGCCAAACTCAACCTCTTTGGGAACATCATCTACAAAGAAGGCAAGCAGAAATTTGGAGAAATTCCCGAGAAGAAGATCACCCCCATGCAGAGAAGAAGAGAGAGGAGGAAAGGAAAGAAGGAAAAACGATTTCTCTGGAAAGCATGGAGGAATGCACAAAAGTGAAAGAAGGAGGGTCGTAAAGCTCTCTGGGACCAGCTGAAATCAAGACTTGCCAAGCTCAGGAGAGCAGAGAGGATTCAGAAACGCAGGAGCAAGAACGAGAAAGCACGCACAAGCTTTTTCTGAAACCAGCCCCCAAGATGTGGCCAAAGATCACAAAGAAGGAAAGAAAAGAGCTAGTGGTCTCAGAAGTAATCAGGATGGATGATGAGACATAGACTACAAGATCAAAGCTGTGAGCCAGCAGCAGCGAGGAGGGTGGACAAACTGGGAGGCAGTCACCAACAGGGTCATGTGGAAGATACCTCAGGCAAGACTGAACTTCCTTATTGGGTCCACTAATGACACCCTACCAAGCCCCCAGAATGTACATTTCTGGCATGGCTCACAAACAAACTGCAGTCTAAATATACAGATGGTGCCACAGCCAAGTGCTCCAAAAACTGACAGAGGTGTTGGAGGAACGCAGATTTGAAGCCAACAGAGCCAGCCCATCATTCTCCAAACCATGGATAGGCTTCATCAGGCAACGAGCTTAAGCAGAAAACATCAAGCAGAGGGAGTGGTCTGTACTGAAACCTGGATGTGAGTGGTAGATGAGGGTTGACCTCAACCAGCTGCTGAAGTTTCCACCTGATATAACAGCAACTTCCCTACAGCCAGGCATAGTCTTGTGGTCTATCTCTGCCAAGACAGTGATCACGGCAGAACTCACAGCACCAAGATAAGAGGTGATGGAGGCAGCTATTGAGAGTAAAAAAGGAGAAGTACAGCGAGCTTGCTGCAGCTTGCACTGAAGCAGGGTGGAAGGCATGCACCTACCCGGTGGAAGTCGGATGCAGAGGCTTTGTTGGAAAATCCACCCAGGAGCTACTAAAAAGCCTCAGAGTCACTGGGTCCAAGCAAGAGAAGGCACTCTGGGAATTGGCTGAAGAGGAAGAGAAAGGGAGCTTCGTGCTGTGGCTTAGAAGAAGAAACCCAAAGTGGGGGAACCAAGGACCCTAGGGCCAGCCACAGGAAGCGGAAGCAAGATGTCAACACCTAGACATGTTCGAGGATTCAAGGGGTGAAATATCTGCGAAGGGTGGCTCCCAGCTGACGACCCCGCAGATGGCCTGCTGGCACCAGTGGAGGTGCGACAGGCAGTTATGCCTTGCAGGTAACAATCACCTGTGCTTGCATCTCAGCCACATTTCGAAAAAGTTGTCCAGTCCTGCTTCCTCCAAATGAGAACCATCTCCAGAATTAAACCAATGCCTTAGATCCTTCCCTAGTACCCTTCTGGGTGTTCCAAAGTCAAGACAAAAATCTAAAGGCAACAGTCCTTTTGCCATCATATTCCCCCGAGCTTTGGAATGACCTGCCTGAGGAGATATGGCTGGCACAATCAATGGCTTCTTTTGATTCACATCTTAAAATCCATTTCTGTAGCCCTACTTTTATGTGTTCTTGTCTTCTTATTTATCTTGTAATTTATCTTTTTGTTTTTTTGTGATTTATCATTATTAGCAGTATTTTGTGTGTACTGCTTTTATTCTTTTAATTGTATTTACTTGTTTGTTTATGTTTAATATCATATTTATCTCTATTTCTCATCCTCATCTGTTGTCTTTCTAATACTTCCTTGTGTCTAATCTCTTGTTTAATTCTACCTTAATTTCTGTCTGGCCTTAGTTCGGCACTGTTGTTTGGCTTCCATTGTTACACTGCCTCTGGGGTTTCATGCTTCTGCTTTGCTTTGTTTGTAAAAGCACTTTGTAATCTTTGCTTTCAAAGTTGCTATATAAAAGGTTCTTATTATCAACGTTATTATTCTACCTGAGCATTTGAGTCCAACAGCTTTGCCAGGTGAGCAGGTGTTTCTATCTGAGCCTGAGCTTCTACAGTCCAGGAGAGCAGACTCATGGCCTCCACACTGGAACTCTTTGGTCCACATTGGAGCCTCCACTTCTCCATAGAGCGCCCCCTGGAGGACTGAAGGAGCCCCACAGCCAAGCTCCCTACAGACCACCTCTGCATCCTGCTGGTCAAAGTCAGCTTCACACACTGAGGACCACCTCTGGTTAGACTTCACCTCCAGTCTGCCTGAGCACAGACTGGTCCCATCCACCAGCCTGATAGAGTCTGGAGAGATAATAGAAGATAAAATAGAGAGAGATAAAAGACACCAGACACTAAATAAAAAGATGTCATCAAACAACAATTCACTGATTCAAACTGGACTCACAACAATTCCAGCATCACTTCATCATTAACAACAGAACACGTCTTTATAAGACCACAGACTGCAGCTGTCTGACATCACATATACATTTCATACTCTCTAACATACGTTATCCATTTCTCTGTCCATTTTTTTCTGAGATGATCTGTAGGCCACAATAAAAATGTGTTTAGAAAATGATCCCTAAAATCTCAAAGGGATAGGGGCTGGACTCTCTCCTTTAAGGAGTTGTCCAGGGTGAAGGACGCCACATGGGTGTGGAGATACTGACGAGCCCCCGGCTGAGCTGAGCTGATCAAAGTTGTGTCCAGTAGGTCATTGGTGCCTGTTATGGTGGCAACCAAAGAACCTGCTGCTGGAAACCAGTGGCTCAGAAAGCTGTCAAGCTGAAGGAGGAGTCCTTTCAGGCTGGTTGGTGGTTGGCCCAGGGGACTCCTGAAGCAGCACACATGTATGTTTCATATATACAGATATATATCTTGGTGCATTCAGCAGCTGATTTACTGAGGCAGCAGCTCATCAGACTCCATCATGGCTGCTGGAGACAGTCTGCTGCCATTCTAGCTGGAACATGTGTGAGTCAACCTGGGGACATTACTGTCATAGATGATGTCAATGATGATGTCACTGATGGGCTTACCTGAGCAGGTGAGATACAGGAGGGTGGAAGAGGAAGATGATGTTGCACACTCCCTCAGAGCAGATCCAGAGTGAACACAGTCAGAGTCGATCCTCCACACAGGTCTGTCTGAGGAATCCTCTCTCTCTCCTACAGAAACAGCAGAGCCACAGTCCAGATCTCTGCAGGCAACACCTGCTGTCTTCATGGTCCAGTCAGAGTAATAGCCATTCACTGGTCTCCATTCTCCATGTTTGACCTCCAGTGTTCCTGCACAGCGACTGTCTCCTCCCACCAACCTGACAGGCTCTGAACAGAAACCAGAGAGTCATCAGTAAAAGAACAAAGTGAGTTTCATTAGAAGAGAAATGAACCAAATTAAAGCTGCAGCTCCTCTTCTACCTGAGCAGGTGAGTCCAACAGCTTTGCCAGGTGAGCAGGTGTTTCTATCTGAGCCTGAGCTTCTACAGTCCAGGAGAGCAGACTCATGGCCTCCACACTGGAACTCTTTGGTCCACATTGGAG
This sequence comes from Epinephelus moara, assembly GCF_006386435.1. NCBI lineage: Eukaryota > Metazoa > Chordata > Actinopteri > Perciformes > Serranidae > Epinephelus > Epinephelus moara. Next base: position 3,686,553 of record NC_065514.1, read on the forward strand.
CCTCCACTTCTCCATAGAGCGCCCCCTGGAGGACTGAAGGAGCCCCACAGCCAAGCTCCCTACAGACCACCTCTGCATCCTGCTGGTCAAAGTCAGCTTCACACACTGAGGACCACCTCTGGTTAGACTTCACCTCCAGTCTGCCTGAGCACAGACTGGTCCCATCCACCAGCCTGACAGAGTCTGGAGAGATAATAGAAGATAAAATAGAGAGAGATAAAAGACACCAGACACTAAATAAAAAGATGTCATCAAACAACAATTCACTGATTCAAACTGGACTCACAACAATTCCAACATCACTTCATCATTAACAACAGAACACGTCTTTATAAGACCACAGACTGCAGCTGTCTGACATCACATTTACATTTCATACTCTCTAACATACGTTATCCATTTCTCAACACTTTCAACATGTTTTCAAACAATAACATTATCATCTGTGATGCTACAGAGAAGTTAAAAGGTCTCACTCTTTCTGATTATTCTTATGATCTGCAACCCACAATAAAAAAATGTGTTTGGAAAATGATCCCTAAAATCTCAAAGGGATAGGGGCTGGACTCTCTCCTTTAAGGACTTGTCCAGGGTGAAGGACGCCACGTGGGTGTGGAGATACTGACGAGCCCCCGGCTGAGCTGAGCTGATCAAAGTTGTGTCCAGTAGGTCATTGGTGCCTGTTATGGCGGCAACCAAAGAACCTGCTGCTGGAAACCAGTGGCTCAGAAAGCTGTCAAGCTGAAGGAGGAGTCCTTTCAGGCTGGTTGGTGGTTGGCCCAGGGGACTCCTGAAGCAGCACATATGTATGTTTCATATATACAGATATATATCTTGGTGCATTCAGCAGCTGATTTACTGAGGCAGCAGCTCATCAGACTCCATCATGGCTGCTGGAGACAGTCTGCTGCCATTCTAGCTGGAACATGTGTGAGTCAACCTGGGGACATTACTGTCATAGATGATGTCACTGATGATGTCACTGATGGGCTTACCTAAGCAGGTGAGATTCAGGATGGTGGAAGAGGAATCTGATGTTGCACACTCCCTCAGAGCAGGTACAGACTTAACACATCGAGAGTCAATCCTCCACACGGAGCTTAATGGGGACCTTTTCTGTTCTACAGAAACAGCAGAGCCACAGACCAGCTGTCCACAGACAACACCTGCTGTCTTCAGGGTCCAGGGAGAGTAAATGACATTCACTGGTCTCCATTCTCCATGTTTGACCTCCAGTGTTCCTGCACAGTGACTGTCTCCTCCCACCAACCTGAAAGGCTCTGAACAGAAACCAGAGAGTCATCAGTAAAAGAACAAAGTGAGTTTCATTAGAAGAGAAATGAACCAAATCAAAGCTGCAGCTCCTCTTCTACCTGAGCAGGTGAGTCCAACAGCTTTGCCAGGTGAGCAGGTGTTTCTATCTGAGCCTGAGCTTCTACAGTCCAGGAGAGCAGACTCATGGCCTCCACACTGGAACTCTTTGGTCCACATTGGAGCCTCCACTTCTCCATAGAGCGCCCCCTGGAGGACTGAAGGAGCCCCACAGCCAAGCTCCCTACAGACCACCTCTGCATCCTGCTGGTCAAAGTCAGCTTCACACACTGAGGACCACCTCTGGTTAGACTTCACCTCCAGTCTGCCTGAGCACAGACTGGTCCCATTCACCAGCCTGACAGAGTCTGGAGAGATAATAGAAGATAAAATAGAGAGAGATAAAAGACACCAGACACTAAATAAAAAGATGTCATCAAACAACAATTCACTGATTCAAACTGGACTCACAACAATTCCAACATCACTTCATCATTAACAACAGAACACGTCTTTATAAGACCACAGACTGCAGCTGTCTGACATCACATTTACATTTCATACTCTCTAACATACGTTATCCATTTCTCAACACTTTCAACATGTTTTCAAACAATAACATTATCATCTGTGATTCTACAGAGAAGTTAAAAGGTCTCACTCTTTCTGATTATTCTGAGAAGATCTGTAACCCACAATAAAAAAAACTGTTAAGAAAATGATCCCTAAAATCTCAAAGGGATAGGGGCTGGACTCTCCTTAGGATTTGTCCAGGGTGAAGGACGCCACGTGGATGTGGAGATACTGATGAGCCCCCGGCTGAGCTGAGCTGATCAAAGTTGTGTCCAGTAGGTCACTGGTGCCTGTTATGGTGGCAACTAAAGAACCTGCTGCTGGAAACCAGTGGCTCAAAAAGCTGTCAAGCTGAAGAAGGAGTCCTTTCAGGCTGGTTGGTGGTTGGCCCAGGGGACTCCTGAAGCAGCACACATGTATGTTTTATATGCACCAATCAGCAAAAACACTAAAACCACTGACTGGTAACGATAACATCATTGATCATCTTGTGATAATAAAAAATACCTGTGGGCAACAGCACTCACAAAAGACAAAAAAGTCAAAATGTATAATTTAATAGGGCAACACACGGTCAGACATGTTTCGGCCTAAGCCTTCTTGATCCACTAAAGAAGGCTTAGGCCGAAACGTGTCTGACCGTGTGTTGCCCTATTAAATTATACATTTTGACTTTTTTGTCTTTTGTGAATGCTGTTGCCCACAAGTATTTTTTGGAATCATTCTGCAACTTGCACCCATTGTTTTAAAAATATTGGAGTTGTGTGTCCTCCTTTCTTCATCTTGTGATAATACAATGTTCTGCGAGGGAACTATAGGCCCGTTTCCACTGAAGAAGTTCCCAGTACTATTTGGGGGGCAGGAACTACTACAGGAACGTCCTCTTGCTCGGCTCTCTCAACCGCCGTGTCTCCACTGAGAGAGCGGAGTACGAGGAAGGTTCCTGTAAAGTTACGGGCTCTGGATGTGACGTAATCGTTGCGCGACCATTTTGACCAGGGCGACGTAGGGGTGTTGTTAGCTGTTAGCCGATAGCGGTGTCTGTAATAACTCAGTAAATGGCCCGTGAAAAAAACATTTTTTCCAGCGGATGTCTTAGTTACAACATGATTGAGCTAACTGGAGTAGTTTCATGTCATATCCGACAACGGGAGGCTTTTAACAGATGCTGTTGTGAGCTGTCCCTGTCAGCTGCAGCCACTACTGATGCTTTCCAGACATCGTGATTTCCCATAACTGAATAAATACCACACATAGCAACACAAAACTGCTTTGCTAGCTCAATCATGTTGTAACTAAGATATCCGCTGGAAAGAATATTTTTTTCACGGGCCATTTAGTGAGTTTTTTTTACATGGCGGCGGAAGCTATATGAACGAGCTAACCCTCGTCTGCTGAGTTTTAAAAATGCCGGCTATTTTGTAGCTTTCTGTTCACGTCACATCCCTCCTTGAGTATATCCAATCAGCACCAAGTAAACCCCAAGCCCCAGCCAGGAGTCTTTCGGGGCCGTTCTGAGTACCTACCCCGAGGCAGGGACTTGTTTAGCCCCTGTAAAAGTTCCGGAACTCTGTCCTTAGGGGGTGGTTCCTGCGGTGGAGACACGCACCAACGGCCCCGGCCCCGTAAAATTACCCCTTAGTTCCTGCGGTGGAAACGGGCCTTATGGGGCCTGGCATTCATGTCAATGCTATCTGAGATGCTCCATGCACCCAAGCAGTATTGCAGACCAAGTACCCCCTTTCATTACAATGACAATCCCCAATGGCAGTGTCTCCTGCAGCAGGACAATGTGCCATGTCACACCACATAAACTGTTCAAAAATGGCCCGAAGAACATGAGAAATAGCTCAAGGCATTGACCTGGCCTCAAAATTCCCCAGATCCTAATCTGATCAAGTATCAGTGGGACGTGCTGGTACCCCACCTCAAAACCCACAGGACTCAAAGGTTTCGCCACCGACGGCCTGATGCTAGACACCAAATGACACCCCGCAGAGGTGTACTTGTACTTTGTCAGCAAACATGATTGGGTGGATGGAGTGCATCAAGTGGCACCCACATTAATGCCAGGATGCAGGTTTTATCCAGCAGAACATTCTAACAAGATGATCAATATTATTTACCTCATCTGTGAGTGGTTCTTATGGTTGCACCTGATTTCTTGAGGCAACAGCTCATCAGACTCCATCATGGCTGCTGGAGACAGTCTGCTGCCATTCTAGCTGGAACATGTGTGAGTCAACCTGGGGACATTACTGTCATAGATGATGTCACTGATGATGTCACTGATGGGCTTACCTGAGCAGGTGAGATTCAGGACAGAGGAAGAGGAATCTGGTGTTGCACACTCCCTCAGAGCAGATGCAGAGTGAACACATTCAGACCTGATCCACCACACAGGTCTGTCTGAGGACTCCTCTCTCTCTCCTATAGAAACAGCAGAGCCACAGTCCAGATCTCTGCAGGCAACACCTGCTGTCTTCAGGGTCCAGGGAGAGTCATAGTCAGTCACTGGTCTCCATTCTCCCTCACGTTTGACCTCCAGTGTTCCTGCACAGTGACTGTCTCCTCCCACCAACCTGACAGGCTCTGAACAGAAACCAGAGAGTCATCAGTAAAAGAACAAAGTGAGTTTCATTAGAAGAGAAATGAACCAATTTAAAGCTGCAGCTCCTCTTCTACCTGAGCATTTGAGTCCAACAGCTTTGCCAGGTGAGCAGGTGTTTCTATCTGAGCCTGAGCTTCTACAGTCCAGGAGAGCAGACTCATGGCCTCCACACTGGAACTCTTTGGTCCACATTGGAGCCTCCACTTCTCCATAGAGCGCCCCCTGGAGGACTGAAGGAGCCCCACAGCCAAGCTCCCTACAGACCACCTCTGCATCCTGCTGGTCAAAGTCAGCTTCACACACTGAGGACCACCTCTGGTTAGACTTCACCTCCAGTCTGCCTGAGCACAGACTGGTCCCATCCACCAGCTTGACAGAGTCTGGAGAGATAATAGAAGATAAAATAGAGAGAGATAAAAGACACCAGACACTAAATAAGATGTCATCAAACAACAATTCAAAACTGACAACAATTCCATTCATCAAAACTTTCAACATATTTTGTAACATTAACATCATCATCTGCAGATTTCTTTCTTCTGTTACTTCTGCTCAGGTAGTCAACAATCTTTACGCTGCACACCAGGGCCATAATCACCTACTCAACACTATTCAATTGACATCTTCTGTGACCCAACCATTAGGGGGGTTGGGTTAGTTGATCAGATTAGTTGAGTTTCCCTTTGGGGATGAATGAAGGTCGGTTGGTCTGTTGGTCTGTCTTAGGAACATTCTCAGGAGAAATTTCCCCCTATCCATTTTAGAGCATTTTGAAACAGCAATCTTAGATCAGAGCTTCTCAAGGTTTTGATCAGTGAGTGCCATTTTAGCACACACTGTGACTTTTTTATGACAGTTTGACTTTTTTTTTATGACATATTGTACTATGACATTGTTTTAATAATATATAGGCTACTGTGACGTTTTAATGACGTTTACATGTTCATGACATACCAACACATTCTTACTTCCACCTCGTCATATATTGACTTTTGTTTTCCACGTCCACATACAACGTGCAAGGTACCCTGGGTGCGTTGGTTGTTTACGCTTTAGGACACTTCTGCCTGTTACATGCATTGTCTTCTTCGGCGATATACTTCTGTTTTCACAGGAAATTAAATGTTTACATACAGTCTCTTTTAAAATAAAAGCACTATGTTGGTACAATGCAGTGAATTGACGATTCAACAACAACGAACTCGTGGTTGAGTTTAGGAAAAAAGAATGGAGTTGGGCTTTAGAATCTTATGGGATGCGAACACCGCTCTCTCTTGGGTGAAAGAAGTAGTTTGTTGGACACATCCACCACCACTCCCACCCGCCTTACCCAGACTTTCGCCACCTTAACTTTCGTCCTTGTCCCGCAGTGTTTCCCCTGACGCTGCCAGGTGCTGTTACACTAAAAAGCAAACGGCTGTGTATCATGCTGACATTAAAGGACACCTTTTTCATGGGTTTCTGACATTGCAAGTCACCACCCAAGTGCCGGATCTCAACGATTTCGGAGTGAGACCTGACTCGACATACTATTGACACTGACAGTGATATAGCCCATCCAACACCCATATACATTCCAGTTTTCCACTTTTTAGCCTAATACATTTGAAAGTAATGAAATAGAGACAGTATAGTCTTTGACACTGATTGTACCCCTAGCAGGTGAGCAAAGGCTAAACTGTAGTACATCATAATACTACAATCGGTAATACTTTGTCCAGTTATCCGACTACTTAATGTATTTGCTTGGTGAAAATATCATACTTTGCAGCTGAAATCCCTCTAAAATGACTCTTGACAATTACCTTTCCAAAATACCGATTGACATTATCTAAACCAAGGACAAAATAATCAAGACTACTAACAAAATCTTGGAGCAGAATAAGGAAGCTAATGCTGTGGAAGTGGCTGAATTTGAAAATGCTAGCAGTAGCAGTAACAGTAGCCCTGACCTGAACAGTTTCTGGTCAATGGACGGAATGGCCAACAACATCACAAAGGATATTGATGATAAAGTTGACACAGCATTTGTCGTCATAAGATAAACAAATGGCCCAAATATAGGCACTGGGAGCTCAAGTTGGTGAGGCACAGGAAAGAATTGCTAGTGTGGAGACCACGACAGAATCGCTGCAGTCCAAAGTGATAAATCTGGAGAAACAAGTGAGTTGAATGTTGGAACACACTGATGACTTGGACAACCCATACAGGTGCAGTGCATGTTTGGTTTGTCTACCTGACGGTACAGAAGGATTGAATTCTATGAGCTTCATGAAGAAGTGGTTACCTAACTATCTCAAAATTACGAGCAAAATGGGAAGGGTGATATCGGGCCATGCACTCCATTCTCTTGCACCAAAACCTGGTCACAAGCATCACCCCAGTCTGATCTTTATGAAGGTTTACAACTTCACAGACAAGCAACTTGTCAGGAATGCTGCACACCATCTTGGCGCAGAATTGGGACATCACACACATACTGGGCCAAAGATTTCTTTCTTTAGTGATAATTCAGTGGCAGTGGTCAAGAAACACAAGGCCTTCCATGACATGAGGGAACACCTGAAGAAGATGAATACTGACCATGCACTGACTTATCCTGTGATGCCTAAGACGAAAGTCAATGGTACAGAGAAGAGGTCTGATATACCAGAGGGAGCCATAGCATTTTTGGACTTAGTTAATTAAAATATCTGGATCAGCATAAATCTCAACACTGGACAATTTTCTCTTTTTGTTATGCTTTGATAATTGGACTGGGACTATGACAACTAACATTATGTGAGTACTTGCATGATCCTGTCATTTATTACTTTCATTTCCTATTACAGCTTCCCACGGACAGAAACATCATATCACCATACGTAAAATGGAACTTGTGTTTTTTCTGTGGTTAGGTGTGAGTATAGCGCTTAGTTGATGTGTTCGCTGTTAGCCGTGGGGAGTAGGAAGACTGAAGTTCTCTGGACATTTAGTAGGGATATTCCCCCATTTCCCCTTGGTCCTGTTTTATGTGGGTTTTTTTTTTTCTTGCACAGCTCATTCATTGAATTTTTCTGTTTTATAAATGGAGTGTGTCATGATATGTTTAATCTTACGTTTACATTAATGCTTTAACATAATTTAAGCATGTCCATGGGCTCCGTTATGTATCTCTGTGGCAACCACACTGCAAACCTTGAAAGCTTTTTACCTCATGACTCAGTGACAGTCATCATGTAATGTCACATAATTTGCTTAATATTTGAAGCACAAAATTATATGAAAAAAGAATTTGGATTTTTTTTAAAATCAATATATTGGATTGGACAGTTTTAGCATTTTGGAATATTAGGGGTGAGGCTGCATAAGTAAAAAGTATTAGCATCCAAGTATACTTAAAATAGACTACCAAAAGTAAAATTACTCATTATGTATAATCACCCATTTAAGGATAAAATCTATATAAATATTACATTATTTTGGGGGCGGCAGTAGCTCAGTCCATAGCGACTTGGGTTGGGAACCGGAGGGTCGTCTGCTCGAGTCCCTGTCCGGACCGAATATGGAGTGTGGACTGGTGGCTGGAGAGGTGCCAGTTCACCTCCTGGGCACTGCCGAGGTGCCCTTGAGCAAGGCACAGAACCCCCCAACCGCTCGGGGCGCCTGACCAAAGGGCAGCCCCCTCACTCTGAGGTCTCTCCACTTTGTGCATGTATAGGTCCTGCTTGTGCATGTGTGTGTCTTTCAGACCTGTGTGTAACTGACAAGCAAGAGTGAAAACACTGAATTTCCCCTTAGGGGGATTAATAAAGTAAATAAACTTAACTAAACTTTATCATAAATATTGATGCATTAATGGTACAGATTTTAAAGGTGAAGCTCATTTTAAATGTGGGCTTACTGCTGGGTGGTTTAATCTATACTAATACATCATAAGTTATTAGTTGGTTAATATGTCGTATTAATAATCTGAATCTATAAAGTAACTAAAACTGTCACATAAATGAAGTAATGGAGTAAAAAGTAGAATTTTTGCCTCTGTAATGAAGAATAGAAGTAGCCTACAAACCAGCATAAAATGGAAATACAAAAGCACAAGTAATTTAAAATTGTTCTTAACTGCAGTAGTTGAGTCAATAAAGGTTTATTGATAGCAATTGTAATTCTACTCGGAAAGTCACACTGAGGCACTAATGTTTTAAACATCACAATTCACAATAAATCTGAAGAATAAATGTCACTTTTCAATTTACACATTTCAACTCTCCAATGATAAAGATGTGACTTTGAATGAAAATAAGGTGCCAGAGTACAAAAAAAGCATCAAAATAGAGCTTGTTTATCAAAAAATTCTTCCTGGGGGAGAATCCCTATGGACCCCCCTAAAGAGGTCAACTCTGAGCTCCAAGTGTCCTCAAACCCTAAAGAATAATGCCCATTTAGCTTTGGATAAAAACAAAAACATCCACGTGATAGTGTATGGTCTGAAAGATAAATTCATATAATCAACCAGCATCTCTTACTGCCAACCCCCAGTTTGAAGCAGTCTAGAATTGGGCCCGACTGGGGGGCAATGTATCCCCCATCTCCACACAGAGAAGTCAAAACGTTTTCACGTTTTCTTATTTTTCTGAGGTCTGTGACCAAGTATGGAAATCTGTTTAAAAAATCTGCAAATACTGAAAACACAGAGATAGCTTGTACCCTCACCCCGAAAAGACTGGAATATAATATGTTGACAATTAAAAGGACAGAAGCTGACATGGCAAGAACTCAATATCATTATTATGACAACGGAGACAAAACGGGCAAACTACTCAGCTGGCAAATTAAGAAGGAGGAAAATGCTAAAATAATTCACTCTATAAAAAATAAAGAAGGGGAAATGGTACATGACCCAGAAGAAATTAATAAGTGCTTTGAATCATTTTATCAAGATTTGTATCAATCTAAAGGTAAATTAAATGTAACAATGTGCGATCAGTTTATGAATAAAGCATCTCTGCCCAGATTATCTGAAGATTTAAAAGAAAAACTAGAGCGACATTTTACAGAAATTGAAATTTTAAAGTCAATGGACCATTTACAAATAGGGAAAGCCCTGGGCCCAGATGGCTTCACAATAGAGTTTTTAAAGAAATTTCGGGAAAGGCTTCTCAGCCCATATCTAAATATGCTAATGACTCCCTCCAAAGAGGACAACTACCTCCAACACTGGAAGGAGCAACAATCAATGTTTTCCACAAACCATCCAAAGATGAAAACTTATGTGGATCAAATAGACCGCTATCATTGCTTAATGTTGATTTAAAATTGTACTCTAAAATGTTGTCACTCAGATTGGAATCAGTCATAAACTCACTGATCCATAAGGACCAGACAGGACTATGCAGCACAAGAACTTTGGTGAAACATTTGTAAATTATATAAAATGTTGGGAAGAGGAGGAGCTAAATATGATCATTGGCAATAATTCATAATTATTAATATTAATTATGGATTATTAAAATATTTGATTAATTAATTAATAATTAATTAATTATTACATAAGCATAATAATCGAATTAGCTTACAGCGGGGCACCACCGGGAAAACCGGACCAATGATCAGACGTAAATTCAGTCTCAAGAGTGTTCACTTAGGAAGCTAATTCTAGGGAGATATCAGCAACTATAAGATGAACAGGAAGGAGTGGAGCTCAGGCACTGACTTTGCCAACCAGCTTCATCACAGTATACAATGAAAAACCAAAGCAACCTCTCTTTGCAGTATAACAGGGTTTATTCACACTGATGACATTAATTTACAACCAACATCAACATTGCTCTATAAACCCTATCAACTATAAAACATTACCGAATCAACCAGCAAGCATCAAGAAGGGTGTGTGTATGTGTATGTATGTGTGTGTGTGTGGGTGTGTATGAGGGTGTGGGAGAAAGTGGGTGAGTGAGCGAGAATGTGTGTGTGTGTGTATGTGTATGTGTATCTATGTGTGTGTGTGAGAGAGGGTGTGGAAGAAGGTGGGTGAGTGAG
>NC_065514.1:3697675-3705397 GCF_006386435.1 Epinephelus moara
TTCTTCTTGAAGCAGGCAGTCCTTGTTATCTACCAAACTTCGCATCCGCGGGCATCCGGGTGAGAGGGTCAATCCGTGGTCTCGTACCGGGCTACTCTGTGTTCCTCAACGCACAGAGTGAGGGAGAGGAGAGGAGATCAGTTCGACCAGCGAGGGAAATCCGTAGGCCTAAAACGCGTCTAACTGTGCACAGAAATAACTCTTTCTAAAGCGTTCGCCACGTGGGACGAGTTGCTAAGCTTTAGGAACAGTTGTGGGTACTTCTATTAGCTATGAGGATCACAGCCAGAAGCGTTTCCCTAAGGTACGCTTTGTGATGATATACCCCGGCGTGACGTCATCGGTGCGGGGTTGGCCATGGCGGATTTCACCCAATGGGAGCTGTGTATTTCAAGGGACCTCTGCTGGTCAGCTGGGGTGCTGTGTTGGGGTTGAATCAGCTGATTCACACAGAGAAAGGGGGTTGACTGATTCCTTTGTTCTTTTGGGCGCCAACATGTGGTCTCAGGCTTTGATTATTACATGTAGGCCCAAAAGTTTATGGATAAAGTGTAGGCCTTTGTTAGAAATCCTTGTACGGCACAACAAAAATTAATATACAGAAACCCCAAAGCGCAAATTCTTACAAACGGAATTTTATCAAAACCCTTCTCCCTAGGAAGAGGCACCAGGCAAGGGTGTCCCTTATCACCATTATTATTTGCCCTTGCAATAGAGCCTCTGGCAGCAGCAATTAGAACTAACACAAATATTAATGGAATAAAACTTGGTACGGAAGAGGTGAAAACTTCACTATACGCGGATGATTTATTGCTGTATATTACAAAACCAGACCAGTCGTTACCAGAATTATTTACAATATTAAAGTCATAAAAGAAGTCATAAAAACGTCATTCAAGACCTTTATTTGTCCCTGAGGGGCAATTGATTCTGCCGCAGTAGCAATAAAAAACAACAGCAACAAACAACAATGACAACAACAAGGTTGACACACACAAGGCAACAGTCACATAAAATCAGTTGTAACTAAATAAATAAAAATGCATAATATTACAGGAATATATTACAGGAATACAGCAAATTAGCGGGTTACAAACTTAACTATGAAAAAACAGAAGTAATGCCTTTAAATGACCACACACAGGTTAACGCTCACCAACTGCTGTCTTAATTCAAATGGCAACCAAAAGTACTAAAATATTTAGGGATATTAATTACAAACGATTTGAGCAAAGTCTACCAAGCAAACTATCTGCCATTACTGGAGAAGGTTAAACATGATTTGCAGAAATGAACAGCTTTATCCATATCATTAATCAGAAGGGTTAACATCATTAAAATGAATGTGTTGCCAAAATTCATGTATTTGTTCCAAACAATCCCAGTAAAATGTCCGTTCAAAATGTTCACAGAAATAAACAAAATTATTTCTAACTTCTTATGGGCTGGAAAAAACACCAGAGTGAAGATCACAACATTACAAGCCCCATTACATAAAGGAGGTTTAAACTTACCTAATTTTAAAATATATTATTTGGCATCGCAATTACGGGCGGTATGGTTTTGGCTTCAAACTTGACTAACCATAGAACAGCAGATTGTTGACCCTATCCCTTTGAGTACAATCCCGTTCATAGGCTCATTAAAGAACCTGCACAAGCTTACTAAAAACCAGACTGTGTGCCATACATTTGAATGTTGGCAGGAAAGCCACAAACTATTGGGACTACGGAATGCTTTTTTTTAAACATACTCCATTATGGAATAATCCATTAGTCCCAGACAATATTATAGATGGTATCACACTTAGGTGGAAAGAAAAGGGAGTCAAAGAGCTAGGCGATCTCTGTGATAATGATATATTTGCCGATTTCAGTTTTTTGAAAGATCGATATCAACTTCCAGGGACACACTTTTTTAAATTTCTGCAAATAAGGAGTTGGGTCAAATCAAACATCATGATGAACTATCCCAGTATTTCAGATACTACAATAGAAGAAACTATGTTGAAAACAAAGGTACAAAAGGGATTAATATCAAGATTGTATAATACTATAAACAATGGAATGAACCATAATCAGCACAACATAAATATGAGTGGGAAAAAGATGTGGGACACGAATATATGCTGAAGGAATGGGAAGATCTATTGGAGAAGTCACAAAAAAAATTTGGTTAACACCAAACATAGACTTATGCAGTTTAACATATTTCACCGTGTGTATTATACTCCCCACAGACTACAGCAGTTTAGCCCTAATGCACCATTTAAATGCCCAAGATGTAATGCAGATAATGGTGATATGATACACATGTTTTGGAGGTGCACACACTTGGAAGGATTTTGGAATAAAGTTTATAAATATACATCCAAAATGTTACAGAAAAGAATTATCCTGGACCCCAGAATATCAATTTTGGGTGATGTAGAAATGTGTAAAGACGTTAATAATGATGAAAAAAAAATAATATTATTAATAATGACAGCAGCAAAATACATGCATATTAGTTAATTGGAAATCCAAATATGCACCTCCAATAACACAATGGTGGAGAGAATTACTCTCATACTGCACTCCAGAAAAAATCATGTATAATGTTAAAGGTCAATCAATGAAATTTGATAAGATATAGGGCAAACTTGTTAATAATATAAAAAAGATAGAAGAGCAGATATTGCTTTAGATTAATTTATAGATATTTCTTGTGTGTATGTAGGTTATGAGAGAATATATTTTTGTATTTGAATTAAAATTATAATGAAATGATGTTGGTTGGACAAAGAGAATGCTGAATATGTACATATGATGTGTGGGGAAGGTATGGGGTAAAGGAATGAGTAAATTTTTTTGTTTGTTAGTTTGTTTTTTGCTTGTTTGTTCTTTTTTTTGTGTGTGTGTGTGCGTGTGTGTAAACGATGATGATTGTATTGACACACGCAAAAAAGAAAAACCCAATAAAATGCAATTAAAAAAAAAATAAAATCTGTTTCCTTTTCACGAGTGGTTGGCCAGAGGGACTCCTGAAACAGCACACATTTATGTTTCATATACTTAAGGTACACTACACAAGAGGGAGCGTCATTGTTCCTAATATCAGCACAGCTCTGATTCAGCCACAGATGATTACAGTCGTGCTGATATTCAGAACAACAGCACTCCCTCTCGTGTCATATTGCTTTTATAAAACAGTGCTACAAGAACTTAGAACTTACAAGAAGTTAAAAATAAAAGCTGACAACAGATTATTATTTGTCCACCAACACAAATAGTTCTGCAACTGGACCGGGACTGGACTGTTGCTTAGCAACACATACACATTCCTGTGTACTAGCTCGCTACTCTGTGTAAGTCTACAAGTTACCACAAGCCAGCAACTGTGTACAATGCCCATTAATCTGAATGTTTCCATTTATTGTGTGACCAGTGAAATAAGAATAAGAGTCTGCTGACAGTCACTTTGGTGGCATATGTGTGCTGCTGAAGAGTTAGCAGCCGATCAGACAGTAGTGCTGTGGCATCTTCTGATGTCATATGAGCACACTTGGATATTTGCAGTGAAGTATTCAGGCTTCTTCCCTTCATCTTCATCGGAGGACCATGCTGTTATATTGTATATCAGCATTCATGATGTGCCTCCTGTCCAATCAAACCGCTTGGTTGGAGTGAACTGTTGTATTTACAGATATATATCTTGGTGCATGTACGGACACAGCAGAACATGTGTGAGTCAACCTGGGGACATTACTGTCATAGATGATGTCATACATTATGTCTGTGATGGGCTTACCTGAGCAGGTGAGATTCAGGATGTAGGAAGAGGAGGCTGATGATGCACACTCTGTCAGAGAAGATCCAGAGTGAACACAGTTAGAGTCGGTCTTCAACTTATTCATGCTTGAGAAGAGCTCTTTCCGTCCTATAGAGACAACAAAGCCACAGCCCAGCTCTGTGCAGGCGGCAGTTGCTTCCTTCAGGGTCCAGGGATAGGACATTGGTTCTCCCCGGTAAATATATGGAACATCAGTCACTGGTGTCCATTCTCCCTCTAGTTTCAGCTCCAGTATTCCTGCACAGCGACTGTCTCCTCCCACCAATCTGACATCACCAGGCTCTGAACATAAAGCAGAGAGTCATCAGTAAAATAAATTAAATAGATTTTAAACTAAAACTTGACTACTGATTCTGTGTTAAAGGTTCTTTATTTGTCTTTTCTTTCTGTGTGTACCTGTTGAGTTGTGTTCTCCTTCAGCCTGGAGTCCTGAGGAGGAAATCAAAAGATAAACATCAGTATAAAGCAGTTTGATTGGAGCACAGCTGTGAACACAACAAACACCTCAGTGAACTCACTCAGTTTACTACAGGTGAGATGAACACATGAATACACACATATAGAGTTAAAGGAATAGTTCAACATTTTAGGAAATATGATTCAGTTCAGTTTATTCATAGTGCAGCATCACAAAAGGAGTCTCTGCACACGTTACAGATTAAAACATCACATTTAAACATGTTGGAAGAGCAACAATAAAAGAGTTTGGGGAAATACTTAAAGTTAAATATCTATTAGTTTATTCTAGATTTTGTAATTATTTAATGAGCATTGTTTGAGGGAGCCTGATAAGGTTTTCAGTGCCAACGACTGCTTCACTGCAGTTGTTTTTCGTATGATAATAAATAACTTGAAATGAATTGTAAGGTAGGATCAGTTCCATCCATCCATCCATCCATACATACATACATACATAATGGCGTTGTGGAAAACAACTCTGGAGGCCAAGTCAAATCCAGTCACACAAGTTACCATCAGTTACCATCAGCATATACCAAGGTGATGCCCTGTCCCTGCCACTGTTCTGCACAGGTCTGAACCCCCTCAGCCCACTCATCACAAAGAGTGGCTACGGATACTGGTTCTGAAGTGAAGCAACCATCACTCACCTCCTCTACATGGATGACATCAAGCTGTATGCCAGGAGTGAGCAATACATCAATTCACTGATCCACCTCACCAGGATCTACAGCAAGGACATTGGAATGTCAAGCGGACTAGATAAGTCTGGTTGGATGGTGTCCAAGAGAGGGATGATGATCAGAACTAAGGGGGTTGAACTTTCAAGGCAGCACTGCAGATGATCCGGCCAGCTACAAATACCTTGGGATCCCACAGGCAAATGGGAACCACAAGGAGGCCGCGAGGAAGTCAGCCACAGCCAAAGATAAGATACACCTTTATTGATCCCATAATTGAGAAATTCCAGAAATTTATACCGATCCAGAGTAAGACATGTCCTGAAAAGTCAGGTGAATGGAAAGAACAAGGTCCGAGCCATCAACACATACACCCTGTCAGTCATCAGATACTGTACTGGTATAATAAGCTGGCCAAAGGAGGAGCTAGAGGCCGCTGATATCAAGACAAGGAAGCTTCTCACAATGTATGGAGGGTTTAACCCCAATTCCAGCCCCCTGAGACTGTACACTGAGAGGAACAAGGGAGGCTGAGGACTGGTTAGCGTCAGAACCACTGTCCAGGACGAAACAACCAAGATCCAGGAATACATCAGTAAGATGCCCCCCAAAGATGAGCTGCTGACTGAATACCTTAGGCAGCAGAAGAAGATGACAAACCATCATGGAAGGACAAGCTCCTGCATGGCATGTACCACCAAAAGATTGAAGAAGTGACCAACATTAAGAGATCCTGCCAGTGGCTGGGAAAGGCTGGACTGAAAGACAGCACAGAGGCACTAATCATGGCAGCACAGTAAACAGCACTTAGTGCCAGATCAACAATAGAAGCAGATCTACCACAGCAGAGAGGACCCCATGTGCAGGCTGTGCAATGATACTCCTGAGACAGTTCAGCACATAACAGAAGGGTGTAAGATGCAGGCAGGAAGAACGTACACAGAACGCCATAACCAATTGGCTGGGATAGTGCACAGGAACATCTGCACTGAGTATGGACTGGAAGTCCCAAGGTCACAATGGAAGACACCTCCTAAGGTGTTGGAGAATGACCTAACTAACTACTAAACTATCGTGTTGAGCAAAAAACAATGTAGAAAGCATTAGAGATCTAGCAATCCCATGCGACAACATCAGGAAGACAGTACATGAGAAGCTGGACAAATACCAAGGGCTGAAAGAGGAGCGAGAAAAAGATGTGGGGAGTAAAGGCAACAGTGGAGGACTGTGACCCCCAAACTGGGAGAGTGGCCTCAGCAGATTCCAGGTACAACATCTGAGGTCTCTGTCCAAAAGAGTGTAGCCCTGGGAACAGCTAAGATCCTGCACAGAACCCACAAACTCCCAGGCCTCTGGTAGAGGACCCTTGGGCTACCTCTTGTTCAGTGCTGGGATTTGTGATTTAAGTGACAACACATGAACACGACAAATAGGCTATTTCAGATGAGAAATATTCATGTCAGTTAACGTTAGCTTCCTAACAATGGAGGACGTCAAAGGAATGTATGCTATCACCTGATATTACCTGAAACTCGGTGTCGGGGAGAGTCCCCTGAAATTAAACATGTTACAGTTGTAACACACGTTTTCCCCTGCTGTGTGAATGTCATCATGATGTAATTTTTAATGGTGAATGGACTGCTCTTGCATAGCGCCTTTCTAGTCCTTCAAACACTCACAAGTGCTCTTACACTATGTCAAATTGATCCATTCACACACTTATGGCTGAGGCTACCATACATGGTGCCTCCTGCCACTCAGTAACCATTCACACCCTCTCACACACTGAGGCAACAGCCATCGGGGGCAATTTGGAGGTTCAGTGACTTGCCGAAGGATTCTTCGAATTGTGGACTGGATGAGCTGGGGATCGAACCATCAATCTTCTGATCAGTGGACAACCCACTCAACCTCTGATCCGAAGCTGTCCCTGTTTTGTCGACATGTGACCAGTAACAAACATCCCTGAGAGATATCACCAGGATTCCTCCACTCTGCAGGAAACTGATCCAGTGATAGTTTTTAAATATAAATTTGTGTTTGAGTCTATTGTAGAGCTAAAATCAACACTGTTGTCTCCATGTATCTGTTTCTTCATCAGTTAGCATAGTTTCCTCACATCACACATGTTAGTTCTGGTCTGTAAGGAACACCAAAGTACAGGTTTGACCAGCAGCTCAATTATAACACATATTTTTTTTGTTTTTTGTTTTTTTATATACTTTATTAATCCCCGAGGGGAAATTCAATTTTTTCACTCTGTTGTCATTAACACACAGGTCCGAACACACACATGCACAAACAGGACCTATACATGCACTAAGTGGAGAGATGTCAGAGTGGGGCTGCCCATGACAGGCGCTCCGAGCGGTTGGGGGGTTCGGTGCCTGGCTCAAGGGCACCTCGGCAGTGTTGCTGCAGTGCCCAGGAGGTGAACTGGCACCTCTCTAGCTACCAGTGCACACTCCATATTTTTGGTCCGGACGAGGACTTGAACAGGCGACCCTCCGGTTCCCAACCCAAGTCCCTATGGACTGAGCTACTACAACATGTGATGTGTGTATATGTGTATATATATGTGTGTGTGTGTGTGTGTGTGTGTGTGTGTGTGTGCGTGTGTGTTTGTATTTGTGTGTGTGCGTGTGTGTGTGCGCGTGTGTGTTTGTATTTGTATTTGTGTGTGTGCGTGTGTGTGTGTGCGTGTGTGTTTGTATTTGTGTGTGTGTGTTTGTGTGTGTGTGTGTGTGTGTGT
>NC_065514.1:3708030-3711555 GCF_006386435.1 Epinephelus moara
AATGTGTGTTTAATGTGTTTTGACTGTGTGTTTAATGTGTTTTGACTGTGTATTTAATGTGTGTTTCATGTGCTTTGACTGTGTGTTTAATGTGTGTTTTATTTGTTTTAACTGTTTTTTTAATGTGTGTTGAATGTGTTTTGACTGTGTGTTTAATGTGTTTTGACTGTGTGTTTAATGTGTGTTTAATGTGTGTTTATGTGTTTTGACTGTGTGTTTAATGTGTGTTTAATGTGTGTTTTGAATCAACGAAAATTGACAGCACTTCACAGAAACCTCCGCCGCTGACTAGTGTTTTGGAGGTGTAACTGCAGAGTGACACAGACACACCACCACACAAGTAAAAATGCTCACAACGGCGTAGGCGACGTGTGTAGGGTCAACACACAACCATAAATCTACTTTAAGGAATGTAGCATGCCAATTAGGGTCCTCACAAGGATAGAAGTACAAGAATGTGTGCGTGTGTTTATGTTTGTGTGTTTATGTGTGAGTGTAAGTGTGTGTGTTTGTTTGTGTGTGTGTGCATGTGTGTCTGTGTATATGTGTATGTGTGTGTGTGCTTCTTACTGCACACATGAAACTACAACTATTAAAATGGTGGTTGTGTTGTGGTGTTTCATCCACCAGGTGTCACTGTGTTAAATGTGTTTCAAGCTCTGCGAAGCTTCCTGTGTCTGCTTCACAATAAAAGCCCCCCTGTGTTTGTCCAGTTGAGGTGTTTTAATGTGAAGCAACAGCAACAAGAAATGTTGTGTAACTTTCAGCAGCTCTGATCAGGCAGCAGGAGAGTGAACAGGAAACATCGAGGCTGATACCAATCAGATGTTGCATCACACGCAGCATCGTTTCCTATTCATCTGTCCTGAGTCTGAATCTATGGCGGACTCCCCCACTACTGATGAGAACCACTGCACAGACAGATCATTACTCAGTTATACTAATTCATACATTTATTGGATGTTGCAGAAATAAAACTGGACTAAAAATAGATTCAAAAACTAAATAAAGTTTTTGTCCAGGGAAGATGATCGTCACACTTCTCTGAAGTTCATTTCTGTGAAACTGATAAAATCAGATTTGTGCAGCCAGTGTGTTCTTCTTATTTCGGGCAGTCCCACTGACTGTTTAAGTGAGGCCTGTACATGAACTGATTGGTCCATCTGAGATAGTCACTGAATATAAACACAGTGATTGGATGTTGGATAATAGATTAATAACTGACTGAAAGAAGAACAGAATAAAACTTGATGTTGGTGTGTGTGAGCAGTTTGTTCTCTGATCTAAAGGTTCAGTACAAATATTAATAATAACACATCATCTTTAAGCAGAGTCCTACCTGAGCTCCACAGCACCAGCACCAGCACCAGCACCAGTACCGACAGGTGATCCATGTTCAGGTGAACCATCTCTCTGCCCGTCCGTCTGTCTTCCTGTGTGTCCACTCTGATCATCACGTTATGTCCTCAGTGTGTATCTGCGCACAGGAAGAGGTGGAGCTTTACTGAAATATATCTGTCACATCCTGCCTCTCTGTACCTCCCTACAGCTACTTTTTTTCTTAAAGAGACAGGAGGGGATGACATGCAGCAGGGGGGGGGGCAGGCAGGAATAAACATGTGTGTGTTTGTGTTTGTGTGTGTGTGTGTGTGTGTTTGTATATGTGTATATACATGTGCGTGAGTTGTGTGCGTTTGTTTTTATGTATGTGTCTTTACGTGTGTGTGTATGTTTGTGTATGTGTGCATGTGAGTGTACATCAGAATCAGAATCAGAATCAGCTTTATTCGCCAAGTATGTGTGTACATACAAGTAATTTGACCCCGGCAGACTTGCTCTCAATGTACCAGAAGATATTTGTGTGTACATGTGTGTGTAAATGTGTGCGTGTGTTTGTTTGTATGTGTGTGTACTTATGTGTGTGTGTCTTTACGTGTGTGTGTGTGTGTGTTCACATACTTGTCCACAATACATAGTGAGGATTGACTGCATTTGGCAACAGAGCGAGGACATTTTGAGAAGTGAGGACAATTTGGTCGGTTCTCACTTCTTCAGCGGCCTGTTTGAGGGTTCAAGTAAAGGTCAGGCATTTAACTGTGATGGTTACAGTTAGGGACTGTTCTTGACTAATCAGAGGAGGGGTTCCTGCGGTGTGTCCTTTCCTTGCTACAAATATTTATCCTCGAGCCTCCCACAGTGACAGGAAGAAACTATATTACCCTCCCTCCACCTGAAATTAGTTATTAGATTTTTAAGACTTAGTTTTTCACTTGTGTCATGCTGATTAATTAGTTTGTGCTAACAATTGTTTTTGGTGAAATTTTAAATGAGATGTAATATAAAATGATGTAAAACTCTGTTGTTCTCCTAAGGACTAAGGAATAATGTTCATATAACATACTGATCTCACCAACAACAATAGTACAGCCAGAATATTCACGTTTAAAAAACATTTTTACAGTCTGCAAATCATGTTTATGTTTTGAATTTGTGTTTTGGCCTGTTGCGCCACCCACCGCCATCTACCAGTCACGCAGTCAGTCGAGTCTCAGCATCAGTTACAGTTACGACTGAGCTACAGCAGCACGGCAAGCAGCATCAGCAGTGTCCCAGTACATAGCATTAGCAGCAGAGAAGCCAGACTTGCTCAAATGGTCCGCTGGAAAACCGAAGATCAAGGATGCAGCAATGTGGCCCTGCCATGGCAGCCGCCCGTGGGCAAACAAATAAGTCACCAGCGTGCCACTGTCCAGCAACCTCGAATCTGTAGGGGAGGGGGGGGGCGGATCAATATAGATATCAAATAGATTAAGTAGTAAAATTACCAGCATGGCGAGTAAACATAACAATAAGCAAATAAGGGATAATGTATAATGAGCCAGTGAATACTGGGAAAATAACTCCCGACAGGGTTTCATTTCATTTCATTTGTTTTAATTTTATTTTTTCCTTTTTGTAACAACCAATCACAGCTTTTAGAAGACTGTCATACCTAGCAACGGGGTCAACCACACCTCCTCACTAAGATAAAAGTTTCTGTCCCCTCCTTGCTCAGAGTTGCTCTCAGAAACTTCCTGAATCATTCTTAAGCTAAGATTCCTTGCTATGAATTTTTAGGCTAAGTTAGGAGCTCTCTGAGAGGACTCTGAGAATCTTTGTGAACATGGGCCCTGGTTTTTAGACAATCAAAAAAAAAACCTGCTAGGTGTAGTGATTTTGGGGTATAGGCTTGTGTTCTACATTGTATTGATAAACTTTTTCATATTTCATATGGATTGATCACCTGACGTGCTGACGTATTGCGGTAAGCGAGTTGTGTCATTTCCTGTGTTTCTGTGACAGCGTCTCTGTACTGCTCTGGTGAATTCTGCTAGCCTGTTTTCTCACTACAGTTGCTTTAACGTCTACTTCAAGTCTTAACCCACACTGGTTCTGTTTAAGCACTTATAGCTCTCCTCCTTTCTACGACTTTCTCGCTAATCTCTTAGCTGTTGTTTGCACGTTACTAGCCTTGGTAGCTACATT
>NC_065514.1:3716981-3725008 GCF_006386435.1 Epinephelus moara
TTTTTTGGGGAGTTTTTCCTGATCAGCTGTGAGGGTCATAAGGACAGAGGGATGTCGTATGCTGTAAAGCCCTGTGAGGCAAATTGTGATTTGTGATATTGGGCTTTATAAATAAAATTGATTGATTGATATTATGCAGATGGATTTAGCAGATCTCTGTTGTCGTCCCTACAGATGACTTACTAAACATTTCACCACTCGGTTCTTGAATATTTCCATTTTTGATCCCAGTGCTCCATATAAACAGCTCACCACTATATTTTTCTTTATGTTTTCTGTGCAGATTTCTACTGTGGTACATTCTAATACATTATCAACTGATGGTGACATGCTCTCCACTGCCTGAGGCCTGTACTAAGAAGCAAGATTTGAAGTTAGCGTGGTAACTTTGGAGTTGACTCTGGGTCTATAGTAATAAGAAGCTGGTTCTCTTTTTTATCAGGATAAATCACCATGGTAACTGATGCTGAACAGCTAACCAGCTTCAGAGCAGGTTGACTTTACAGTATGTGACCACAGCCCGTCAACACGCCAACCTCAGCCTATATACTGTTACAGGTCAGTAGAATCATTTCATTATTTTCACTGGTTTTAAAATAGAGCTTGGAACAAACACAGAAATGGTTTACACACTAAACACATGATTTTAACAGGATTTTAACTGATGCAAAGTTTATTTTAGTTGTAGTGAAAGGGGTGATTTTTACCACTCTGATTCATCACTGCAGCTCAGAATACCATGAGACACCTGTGCGATGAGAACTAGGATAAAAACAGATCATATTTTATTAGTAAAATAATCCACACACTGTTAATCAGCTCCTGTTATTATAAAAGCGACATCTGGGTCAGATAGACCTCATCAGTCATTAACTAGGCTACTTTTCCACCCTTCACCGCAGTAGCAGAAACAGTTTTAAATTGTTTTATGTGACATTCATCATCATCCAACTAAATAGCAGTGATGTCTCAGCTCAGTGATACCTGCATGTAATTTAAGTCTCGGCTGAAGGTGAAATTTTGCAAAGTATTTTTAATGTTTCTGTGTTTTCTGTTATGAGATTACAGATGATCGTTTATATCCCATGCCACGGACATTTTTACTGTCTCATGGTCGCAAACACTTTCGGTACTGTTTCTTATCATAACATATGAAGCAGCCTACTTCATTTATGGTTCTGATGATGTTGCGTGTCATTAACATCCCCGCCTCTTTCACATGAACGTGGTCGTGGCTGATAGGAAAACCCAGAGTTGACTGAACTAGTTGATAACCAGCTTTGTTGTACCAGTTATCAGATGGCCGATGTGACAAGTTTGTCAAACCAGATAACCAAAAGATATCCTGGGTAAGTTGAACTGGCTTCGTAATGCAGACCTCTGATATTTGATGTTTTTATTGACATACAAAGCCACGCCCCTCCATTCTTGTTCTTCATGTATAGTTTAATTCATATCTATTTATCTCAAAGTTCACAACTGTCTCAGGACTGATCCAAGTCTCTGATATGGCTATTATACTGAATGGCTTCTTGAATTGACTTGAATAATATTTCATGCTCTGAAAGTTGGTGTAAAGACTTCAGCTGTTAAAGTGGATAATTGATATTTCATCATCTGACTTAACTGTCATGTTAAATGCTCCACCTGTGTAGTAGCAGCAATTGTAATTAGTATTGAATAAATTATTTTCTGGATCCAGGTCATTTTCCATATCTTGTGATTTTTTTGTTTGCTATATTCAAACATTTTAAAAACCAGTTTATCATATTGTGTCGTTCTCATTATTGTATTTCATCAACTTTCAAAAGCTTATGGAGTCACCTGTATTTTCATAAATTGTGGAGTTCAGAGGACCCTGCATACAGTTACTACGTCCACACTCTCGCTAGCTGCTCACGAGCCATGTTAGCTGCATGATGGAAGGTCACACTACACTACAATATATGTGTGGTCAAATGTGTCCCAGGCTGCCTCAGCAAGTGATTTGAGTGATCACATCGCAATGCATCTTGTTGGTTGTTTAAACTTGTATTTAATGCTGGCCACTTGTGATTGGATCGTTCAAGACACATGTTACTACCAGGTGTAAACAGGCTCTCAGTCACATGATCGGGTTTTTCTATTGGCCAGTTACACAATTGGACCAGTGGATCAGACAGTTTTCATACTCAGATACAGAAAAGAAAAGTTACAATTACAACATTGTGGGTTTACCTCAGTGTCTCTTCTTCTTTCTTTGCTTATCTTGTAGAAAAGATCCCATTGAACGGCCAGTGGTAACATACTTTGATGTTTTCAACTATTTTATTGAATCACAAGGTAAAATCCCCATTTAAGATACCAAAGATCAAAACCAGGCATTACATAGCTTAGTTAGCTTCAACCTGTACAGTTTGTCTGGCCAATTTAGCAAAACGCTGGCTGCATGTCTGCATACTGAGTGTCAGGATCCCACAGTTTCCTCATATCCTCCTGCTCATGCCTCACGTCTTATTGTTTTAAAGCTCAGTTTTTTGGTTCGGCAGTTTGTGAAAACTTAGTTATGAATTCTTTACAGTGTTGGAAGTGCATCCCACCACAGAGCAGCTTTTAGGTAGTTTGTGTTTGCTAGACGTTAGAGACAAGGAGGCACCTTCAGGTAATACAAAGTCAATGGTGGGGGCGGGAGTTAAATTCGCTCTGTCTCTATTGGGCTTCTCTCAGTGTGTCTGTGTGAAAGTATCCAATCTGCACATCAGCGTCATGACAACTGTTGCTAAGTGAAGACTGCGAGCATGTAAAGGCGGGGGAGCAGAGAGCGGCCTCACTTCTCTGAACTGCATTTCTGTGAAACTGATAAACTGATCATTAGATAAGAAGCTGTTAAAAAATTACAGGTAACATGACTGTGGCCTCTGTTACCATGACAACCAGGCTGAGATGTTCCTATAAGATTAATGTGGTCAGAGTCTTCTTGTTATTTCCTGTAGACGTGTTAACATCAGCAGAGTCATTCAGAGGAGAATTTCAGCAGTGAATAACCATTATATTGATTATTGATGAATCTATGAGAGTCTATAAAACATCAGTAAACATGTGCAGCACAGTTTGTCACAGTCCAAGGTGACGTCTTTAAATGTCTTGTTTTGTAAAGATATTCAGTTGATGTGAATCTCTGCAGGAAGCTCAGACCTGTCACTTCCTGTTGGATTCCTTTTAACGTCTGAATTCGTCCCTCAAACTTTGAGCAGGAAAATGATGATCAGAAATGGTGCAGGATGATATTTGAGTGTTTCTGTCACTGTAACTGTCTGTGTCTCTCTCAGGTCACTGACACTCATGTTTCCACACGCTCCTGTTGTTTGACTTTAATTAGTCCTTCATTAGCTCTGCTGCTTCCTTTATTCATATCAACTCTGATTCTACTGCTTTTATTTTGAAATGATCTGAAGCCGTGAATCTGTTTAGCAGCATTAACCCTTTCAGTCCCACTGACTGTTTAAGTGAGGCCTGTACATGAACCGATTGGTCCATCTGAGATAGTCACTGAATATAAACACACTGATTGGGTGTTGGATAATAAATTAATAACCGACTGAAAGAAGAACAGAATAAAACTTGATGTTGGTGTGTGTGAGCAGTTTGTTCTCTGATTTAAAGGTTCAGTACAAATATTAATAATAACACATCATCTTTAAGCAGAGTCCTACCTGAGCTCCAAAGCAGCAACAGCAACAGGAGATCTATGTTCATGTAGACCGTATATCTGCGTACAGGAAGAGGTGATGCTTTACTGAAATATCTGTCAGTGTGTCATCTATAGTTTGACAGTGAAGACTCCAAGTCTGACTGAGTCTCTGTCACATAATCAAGTTTTTCTGTTAGCCCTATTTACAGTTTGACCAGTGGATCAGATGATTTTAATAATAATAATAATGATAATGATACATTCTATTTCTGGGCGCCTTTCATGACACTCAAGGTTGTCTTACAGTGTAAAATACAAGGTAAAATACAATAAAATACAAAGTACAAGATAATTAAACATTTTACAACAAACAAACAAACAAACAAATATCAGTTTAAAAAGCAAACAAAACAAACATAAACAAAACATCTACCCACTCAAAGAGAGAAGGAAAGCCTGAGCAGGTGAGTTTTCAGGCTGGATTTAAAGTGTGGTAGTGAATTTTCATACTGGTATCCAGTCTGAGACCAGTTCTCACACACAAATATGTGTCTTTAGTTTGTTTCCTGTACAGCAGAAGTTTAGTAAAGTATGATGCTGTGAGGCCCAACAGGAGGACGACAGTGGAGAGGGAGTCTCCTCCAGCAGTGTGGAGTTCCTCTGTGACAGCAGTGGAGAGGTTAAGAAGGTCGATCTGTGTGTTTCACAGAACATAAAACACATGTGCCCACCACTGGATTTGTAATGAACAATATGTAATGTGTGACATTTAAAGTAACTTAACCAACATTGGAAGTCCGCAAACATCCAGAAACAAGGAAAGTGAGACCAGTGATACACAAATTTATCCAACAACAAGCCAATGACACTTAATATCTCATATTTATGACCTCATATCTCATAATGAACAGTTTTCTGGTAATTATCACATCTATTATCTGGTGATAATGAAATAGTCTTATTGGTAAATGCAAAGTGCTAGATCACAAACTAAACCTAGCTATCTACATTTATCTCACTAACAAAGCTACATGCTCATGTTAACGCTAACTTTCCTCACCAGGTCAGACTAACAAGTCCTAGCTAACTTTACAAGACCTTGTCTAAACACCCACATCATTTCTCCTGGCTTACTATCATACTACTTCCTATCTACTCAACACCTGACTACCTCAGTTCAGTGTTCAGTTTCCCCTAGCTAACACCACCTGGGTAAATACATCTAGCTACTACTTCAGGAGTACAATCACTGCAGTGCTACAGTCTTAAAACATCAAGGTAAAGTGGTGTACTGGTACAGGTGGGACTGTGTTGACTGTGTTCATGACAACAGTCCATTTGAACCACACACTGAGGTGGAATAAATCACTTTGTAAGTGGACACTTTGTGAAATGTCCACGTTCACAAACTGTGACGTATGTTGATGCTGAACTTACCTTTAAATTCTTCCTTTGGTGTCAGTCGCTCAGCATCAGTGTTCTTGTTACTTGGACGTCTCAAATGAAAAAGTTGAAAATATGACCATACCAGCTGCAAGTGAAGGCAGCACGTGTCTCAACATTTCAGAATCACACAAGAACAACTTGTACTTACCTTCTGCAGTTAGTCACATGTCATAAATATCATTAGTATTTAGTAAAAACTGTGATTGTAAATTGTTTCTTTGAATGTGTTTTGTGGACTTTGTAAAATGTGGAGTTTGTTCCTGTGATGTTTGTTTAATGACTTTTTTGTTTTGTTTTGGGATTATTTGGTTTGATGTGAAGAGCCATCATATTTTCTGTTTTATTAATTTGTAAGGTTGATTTTATTTATGTTTTTTATATTCATTTGGTTTGATACAATGTGTTTATGTGCCACTGTGTTTTCTTGACTTGTCTATTAAAAATACTTTTAATATATCGTTGATACACCATTGATGTGAAACATTTTTCTGGAAAATGTTACGTTTTCTGTTCTGGTAGTCTGAAATGAAAATGTTGAAAATACGGCCAAACCAGCTGCAAGTGCAGGCAGCACGTGTCTCAACATTTCATAATCACACAAGAACAATTGGTACTTACCTTCTGCAGTTAATCACATGTAATATATGTCAAAATAAGTTGGTTATTATTTTGATAGTCATGTGTTGTCTTTAATGTGTTCTTTTTTTTAGACTTTTTTTTTGTAAAATGTTGGATTACATATTGCAGCCTAATGTTTGTTTGTTTTTATTGTTTTGGGATTATCTAGTTTCATGTAAGTGCCATGACATTTTCTGTTTGATTAATTTCTTGGATGTCTTTTTTAAACATGAATTGATTAAATAAAATGTGTT
Source organism: Epinephelus moara (assembly GCF_006386435.1). Classification (NCBI taxonomy): domain Eukaryota; kingdom Metazoa; phylum Chordata; class Actinopteri; order Perciformes; family Serranidae; genus Epinephelus; species Epinephelus moara. The sequence continues at coordinate 3,722,970 of NC_065514.1, forward strand.
CATGTGCCACTGTGTTTTGTTGATTTCTTTGGTTAAAATTAGTTTTATACTTTGTTGATACATGATTGGTGAGAAACATTTTCTGTTCTGTTGATTATTCCATAAAATGTTGTGTTTTCCTTTTGTTAACTTTTAGATGTGTTTATACTTTAAAAGGGATTAAAAATGTTTCGAATCAGTACAAAGGGTTTGGTATTTTATTTGAGTCAGAGTCGAAACATTTCTAAATTTGTTTTTGTAAACTCTAACTTTCCTCACCATGCCAGACGAACAAGCCCTAGCTAACTTTACAAGACCTTGTCTGAAGTGAAGGCAGCATGTGTCTCAACATTTCATAATCACACAAGAACAATTTGTACTTACCTTTTGCAGTTAGTCACATGTCATATATATATATATATTATTTAATGACTTGTTTCTGTTTTGTTTTGTGATTATTTGGTTTTATGTGAAGGGTCATCCTATTTTCTGTTTTATTAATCTGTTAAGGGTTGATTTTATCTATTTTTTATTTTTCATGCTGAACTTACCTTTAAATTATTTATTTACTTTATTATTATTTATTTTTTAGTTGAGAACAATTTGTACTTACCTGCTGAATCAAACCTGCTGGCTGGCAGGTTTGATTCATCGAAGCCTGAGGCTGAGCGTGTAGCAGGAAGGAGAAACATGGCGTGTCCTTTTGTGAATAAAGTGGTGGACATTGAGGCAGAAATTATTCAGAGGCTGTTGTGTAAGGAGAAGGTTTTTAGACCCTGTTTGAATGTCATATCATTCCTGGAGTAGTGTCTATATTAAAGACACTGTTTCACCTCACACTAAATCAATAACTGTAAAACGTCCATTAATAGCCCACGCTAGTATTCGCTTCAATCGCTGAACTCAACAGGCCTATATTATATTATTATATATATATAGAGAGAGAGAGAGAGAGAGAGAGAGAGAGAGAGACGGCACTCCAGGATTACAGCACCTGACCGACACAACACCACTTTATCCTGTTAAAACAATCCTCACAGCTTTTTATGAAAAAACACTTTGATTCTTTTCATCTAAGGACCCTTACAGACTAAAGGAATATGAATAATTTATAAGGTAATCCAGGAATGGACACATTTGATGTAGCCTGGCTTTATACATTTGAAGAGCTACTGTGCGACTACTATTCCTTTAGCCTTTATTTCTCAAAATGTGTAGTCACACCGAGCTAGTAAGAGGGACTGGACATTTAACTGAAGTTTTAAGGTATCTGAACAGTCTTCTCCACCTAGATATATCAAATATTACACATTGTGGGTTTTCTTTTAACATCAGAGACACTGAACACATCAGCAAGGCAGCGCTCTGTCCAGCTGTAAGAAAAGAGACTCTGGGTCTGAAAACACTTTGACCTGTTTATGTGGATACATGATGCAGTCATTCATGAATACTTTTCTTATATTCAAAGATGTAACTGGCTCATTGATGGGACTCAACATCCCATAATAGCTCCACGTGAGAATAAAGGAGATTACATGAAGTCATTTCACAGCAGTTAAATGAACCTCAGCCTAATATTGACAGAGTGAAGTTAATATCTGTGTGTTTGATGTTGAGTTTGTGCCCAGTGTGTTTGGGCTCCATCACATTATAGCTGAATAAGAGGATACAGCAAATTATATTAAAACATATGACAATTGTTAATATATAAAAATGTCTCTATATTTTCTGTTTATTAGACACATTAACACATCACATTGCATCACTTAATTACCTTTTAACATGCTCTGCAGTCTTTTTAAAGACACTTCCAACCTCTTACGCTGTCATTAAAATCTCCAGTTCAGTTGCAATGAAATAAGTAACTCTGCTTTTAACTTTCTGCCTGAGAAAATCATGTCACTTGTGCTCCATTGCTGATGACTTGTGGCGCTCACCGTGAACACACCTCAGGCTGAACACACTCAGGGCTGATTGAGCCTGCTCTCTGAAATAGGGCACAGGTGTGTGTGTGTTGAAGTTGAGCAGAGTCTCGTCAGGCCACATCATCCCTACAGTGA
>NC_065514.1:3730713-3754960 GCF_006386435.1 Epinephelus moara
GTAACCCTGCGTTCTCAGAGCGCAGTGTTCTGGTGGGATAATATGGCACTATGAGCTCACTAAGATATTATGGCAGATGTCTCTGATTAATCATGTGATCATTTGCTCTTCACGTTTACTCTTACACTTCGCAGTAAATAGGAATGTTATTTGATACAAGGTTCCTACAGCTTCAAGCAAAGTAGTTTTAAGACTTTAAGACATTCTTAAATGTTATGAAATTTAAGAACAATTATACAATATCCAGAACTGAAGAAAAATAAAACATGAATCACCATCAATTATGTCGGGTTAAGATAATCTTTGACCAAATGTTTACTGTAACATAAAACATGACGTGAACAGGAGTGGTAAGTATGTGCCGTTTGTTGTCAAGTTTTCTTGGCAATAGTGGTTTTTACTCTGCATGTGGAATTCCACGGCCTTGATTCCCATCATGCCGAGTTTAAAAAACTTTTTTCATAAATTATATATACATAGCCTTGTCCTGGTTTCAGCCATGCAGTTAAATCTTCAAATAGCAAATTTTCGTTTAATTTGCACTTCCACATGTCCTCCAGGGTACAGTGACAGTGAGCAGTCAGTCAGTCAGTCAGTTTTATTTATAAAGCCCAATATCACAAATCACAATTTGCCTCACAGGGCTTTACAGCATACGACATCCCTCTGTCCTTATGACCCTCACAGCTGATCAGGAAAAACTCCCCAAAAAACCCTTTAACGGAGAAAAAAATATTAAATATTAATATTTTATTGTCTTGTGTCTGTGTCATTCCAGTTTTTCCATGTGAAACACTTTGGGCTGCATGTTTGTATGAAATAAATCTGAGTTGTGGGTTTGGCTGTATATTATGCTGATCTGTTCTGTACGACATCTATTGCACGTCTGTCCGTCCTGGAAGAGGGATCCCTCCTCAGTTGCTCTTCCTGAGGTTTCTACCGTTTTTTTTCCCCGTTAAAGGGGTTTTTTTGGGGAGTTTTTCCTTATCCGCTGCGAGGGTCATAAGGACAGAGGGATGTCGTATGCTGTAAAGCCCTGTGAGGCAAATTGTGATTTGTGATATTGGGCTTTATAAATAAAATTGATTGATTGATTGATATTCATACGGGAAGAGAACACTGGCCTCTCAGGTGAAAGTCAATGATTGAGGGCCCATCCACCATCCCTCCCATCTGCCCTACTCGGACTTTTGCCCCTTTAACCCAAGCTGTATGTTCGTGAGGGTCATAAGGACAGAGGGATGTCATATGCTGTAAAGCCCTGTGAGGCAAATTGTGATTTGTGATATTGGGCTTTATAAATAAAATTGATTGATGATTGAATTGGTTGTTGGCCAGCTGTGTTTCCCCCTGGCGCCACCAGGCTTTGTTACAGAATAACGGTGCCGACGTGAAAGGACAACTTTTTAACAGAAAATAAACAAAGTTAACTAATGAAATGAATGAATTTAACAAATGAATCACTTGGCCATAATATTGCTGTGGAGGTAGAGAATGTTGCTGACCGACTGCGGTCCCAATCCCGTGCGTCTCTCTTACAAGATGCGCCCACAGACACTAAAGGCTCGCTCTGAAGGTGCACTGGATGCGGGGATACTGAAGATGAAACGCGCCAGCTTTGAGAGTGCTGGGAAGTAGAGTGCTCAGTGCGCCTTCAGGCCTTGTTTGAGCTTCTTTTCCATAACATTTGTTAACTCCATCCTGTCGCTATAGGCTACATCCCGATCCCGCAGTGTTTTTTTTAGCCGCCCGTTCCCGCCCGCAGCAAAGTTCAAACCGCCTGCTCCTGCAAAATTTGGGTTGGGACCCGGTGGGACCCGATCCAATGCAGCCCTCTAGCCTAAAGCCAATACAAGTCTGCACAAAGGACCAATCAGGTTTTATCAGAGAAGAGTTTTATGCAAAACATATTTCTAAAATGTTGCAAATTCACAAACAGATTTCAGAAATCAGCGATGAGATTATCAGGTTATGACATAAGATCAGTGATCAAATACATAAACAATAATAGCCTTAATTTGATTTGAAATATAAGAGATAATTATTATCTACCTTGAAACATGAGGTCCACTTATGAGAGACATTTACTATTCATCACACAACAAGAATTTGTTTCTTTACCAAGTCAGTCTTGAAAAACAAATGACAAATAAAATTATAGCTGCTGTGCAGCGATGGGTCAGGTCCGGGCATTTTTAGGCAATTCTGAGCAACAAGCAGAAAAATTGGAAGACATTTAGGAATTTAGGAACAGCCTGCACTTTCTGCACTTCTGAGGGACAAACTGGAGCACATAGGGGTGGCTAATCACCTCACATCCTGGATCCTGGACTACCTCACGGACCGGCCACAGTATGTCAGGACCCAGGATTGTGTATCGGACTTGGTTGTCTGCAGTACAGGGGCCCCGCAGGGGACGGTGCTGGCACCGTTCCTCTTCACCCTCTACACTGCAGACTTTTCATACCACACCCCCACCTCATCTGCAGAAGTTCTCTGACGACTCTGCCATAGTCGGCCTCATCACAGATGGGGACGACAGGGAGTACAGAGAACTGAACCAGGACTTTGTGGACTGGTGCCTGAGGAACCACCTTCAGATCAACGCAGGGAAAACCAAAAAGCTGATGGTGGATTTCAGCAGGCGCAGACTCCTCCCCCCAACACCGGTGAACTTCCAGGGAAAGGACATTGAGATGGTGACATCTTATCAGTACCTGGGTGTTCATCTTAACAATAAACTGGACTGGATTAATCACATAACAGCACTGTACAGGAAAGGCCAAAGCAGACTCTACCTGCTGAGGCGGGTCAGGTCTTTTGGAGTGCAGGGGGCGCTCCTGAAGACCTTCTTTGACACTGTGGTGGCATCAGCCATCTTTTACGGAGTAGTCTGCTGGGGCAGCAGCGTCTGGGCTGCAGATAGGAAGAGACTGGACAAGCTGATCAAGAAGGCCAGCTCTGTCCTGGGATGCTCTCTGGACTCTGTGCAGGTGGTGGGAGAAAGGAGGATGACAGCCAAGCTGTCATCTCTGAGGACTAATGACTCCCATCCTCTGCAGGAGGAGATAAAAGCTCTGGAGAGCTCCTTCAGCGATAGACTGATTCACCCAAAGTGTGTGAAGGAACGCTATCGCAGGTCCTTCCTGCCTGCTGCTGTCAGGCTACATAACCAGCACTGCTCACAGTAGACTGCACCATGGACACTTTATTGACACTATGGACACTTTATGGACACCATTATAAGCATAACTGTCCCCCATGTTGTTGTTGTTTATTTGCATATACAATATTCACTTTGCACGAAATATGTTCACTTTAATCCATCGCTCACTTTTTATTCACTGCTCATTATTATTATTATTATTATTTATTGCTGTTTCTTGTATTTTTTTTGTACTCTTTTTGCATGCCTAGTTTGTTTTACGTTTTTAAATTTTGAAATCTTTAATCTGACTCTTTCCCCTTGACTGCTGTAACACTGGAATTTCTCAATTGTGGGATCAATAAAGATGTATCTTATCTTAATTTAGCAACACAATCTACCTTTTGCATCAGCTGAGGCTTGAACTCACAACCTCTGAGACTAAGAATCAATTTCTATCTCACTGAGCTAATTAGTCAGTGACAGTTCATGTGTAGCTTCACAAATTGAGTAAGCCATTCACTGCTGTGTAGGAAAGCAGCCATCCGTGCATGGAAAGGCTCAAACCACTGTAAAAAANGTACGTATGGTTGATTTGTTATGAATTTTCAAATTTTTGAACTTTAGACGCTTGCTGTAGCGCCACCATCAGGACTATTGGCCTGTTTTTGCAGCTCAGGATATCTGGCATGAGACTGGACCTTTGTGCAGTTTGGTGAGTTTTCACCCATGGGAAGAATGATTTCCTCGGAAGAAGAAAGAAGAAAGAAGAAAGAAGAAGAATACCTAGGACTAGGATTACAATAGTAAGCTGCCAGGACCCTAAATACAACCATCAAAATATCTGTAGTTACATGAATCTACATTTTTTTTTAAACTTTTACAAGTTTAAACTCATCCAAATGATTGAAATGTGACACATGGTCTGTTTTCTCCTTCATAACTCCTCCTTGTTTACAGACTACGGTCACTTCCTCATAATCGCTCAGTAAAACTATAAACCAGTCTGTGGAGTAACTTCCGTGTTTGTCTCTGAGTCTGTTTCTGTGAAATCATGTGACCACAGAGCGTTCACCCTCTCTGCAGAAATATAAACAGCTCTCTGCTCTCTGTCTTCGTCTCCAGCATCACAGACCATCAACACAGGTAAGAACACTCTGAATTCTTAAATATGTCACCATCAGGAAATCAGAGGGAAATTCTATCTGCCATAACTAATAACTGAACATACTATCTTACATTCACATTATTCATTACTTTCTTTCTTTCTTCCAGACAGACAACATCCTCAGTTACTACATCACAAAGTTTTTGGGACTTCATAGAAATTTCACTGTGCCACTTTCTGGTGCGACCAGGACTTGAAAACAAAGGTATGATCCATCAGGTGGGATGTTTGTCTGCCAGGTCAGCCTGTGTCCTTAAACGACCTCACAAACATGTCCCTAAATAAACTGAACAAACAAAAGTAAAGTAATAAAGTGTTTAATCGGTTTGATAGATGGCCATTAATGTGAAATGTATGAAATGTTTATCACCTCTAACTCTGCTGGACCCTCCAGTAGGTCCAGTGTCGTCTGGTCAAGCATCATTCAGACTAAAAGAACTTAACTTTCTCGGGGGATTCCAAAGTTTCTAAAGACTGAGTCTGCAGAAAAGTTTCCAGATAAATACAATCCTCCTTTTTTTTAACATGCTAGAATTTTAGGTTTAAACTTGACAAATGACTTGATTTGAATCTTTCATGCTTTTGAATCATGGTTCTCTGTTTGCAGGATGGTAGATAGACTTCAAATCCTTCTCTTTTCTGTAAAAACGTCGTCAGTGTCAGACAAACTGTTGTGTTATGGGTTCCCTCTCATGAAGCTGCAGCACACACACACACACACACACACACACACACACACACACACACACACACACACACACACACACACATTTTGCATAGTAAATGTAAATATTATTATACGATGTGAAACAAGCTGTCCGTGGCTGTGAAAGGGAAAACAGCATGACAATCGGTAGATTTTCAGCTTTTCAGCCCTGATCAGTTTATATAACCACCACACATTACCATGGTTCACAACGCGCACACAGCGGCACAGAGTAACAACACGCACACACACACACACACACACACACACACACACCCACACACACACACACACACACACACAGGTTGATCTTAAACTCTGTAGGAGGTGGGTACAGGCTGAAGGGCCGTGTTCACTCACTCTTTAGTCATCATTATTATCATCATTTTTTCATCATTATATTTTATTTCCATGTCATGCCATATATTTGGCCAATCCCACATGGGATTACAAGACACATTATTTACAAAATATACATTTCCCAGTCTTACATATACAACATGTGGAAACACAAACAATTTAAATAAATATAAAAGAACTGTTATATATCTATGAATTATAAAGAGCTTTTTTCCTCTTCTCCCAAGCTTTCTCCAGATACCTGGCTAATTTATATGTTTCATGTGTAAACAGCCAACTCAGTCTTTGTGCGTCATCCATATTTACAAAATCAACATGTTACGATACAGTATCTACAGCACTGACAGGTGGAGGTTACTGACATGTTTTTCTTTCTGCCAGAACGCACAAGGCGCTCCATCACCAAGCTCCTGTGAAGCTGTTACCATGGCAATGTGAGTAATACTAACGTTTGTAGAGCAACACAATAGACATGTAGGAGGTGATACCTGACAAGGTGTTCGTTTAGTGTAATGAGTGATGTGGAGGGCCTCCTGACAGGAAGTGGAGAATGGTTTACGATGACTTAAGAGTGGTGTAATGCACACTGGGACGGGAACCTTCCAATATTCATCACTTAAAATTCACTCATGATATTTTCTTTGCATGTCATCACGGTCATTATTTGTTGATCTCACCAAAGCTTTGATCTGGTCGTCCACTACCTTACTTTGGACAAGCCTCATGCTATTGGTCTTTCCCAACATGCATTGCAGGGGTTTAACTTTTCATAAAAAATTAAATTTTTTTTTTAAAAACTTAATATTTATGGTCAGGTCTTAAGTAGTTGAAAAGATTTGATGCAGTGACAGTGAAAAAAAAAATTATATATGCATTTTTGTTACACTTTTATGAGGGACCGTTTTTTTTAATAATTGTAATTTTGTCGAATAAACTCTCAGCTCCAAAAATAAAAATGCACCAAAATCAATGTTCTGATCAATTATTGACCTAATCAAGCCTGTAATAACCTCATCCCAAATAATCCACTTTGCACCTTATTTTGGAAAATATTGCATATTTGCAGGGGAATCAAAAAATGTTGTTTAAGGCCCCGTTCAGATGTAGCGTCTAAAAGCGCGTGGAAAACGCCAGCTGTGCCGTTTCCATCCTTTTATCCAAGGCGCTTCGGAGGTTGCGCTACTGTCGCGCCTGCCGTTACTAAGCAACCAAAACCGCCTGTCACTCACTGTCACTTAACAGGGGGAGTAGCATATCATCATGCGCCACCTCTAGCGCCACCTAGCCACACTAAAATAGCCACTGCGGCCCGTAGGAATGTCGTAGAAAAATCAAACAAAAATTGTCTTGTTCGTCTCATCAAGACCTACAAATCACGTGCCACACCCCTGATCTAAATCCAACAGGAAGTGAGCTATTTGCCCTTTCAAAGTAAGATTTTGGCTCAAAAATGCTCTCTTTCAAAAACTATCTCCTCCTAGGCCGTTTATCGTATCGGCTTCAACCTCGCACACATGACAGCTCACACCCTGCCAAACAAAAGTTCAGTATAACTTTGTCATTACTTGAACGGTTTGGATGTTATGGGTTCTTACACGTGACGTGCCACAAAACGTCCTGACGATCTTTGAAAGCTGTCCCATAGGAAATGAATGGCAGCAGGAGAAAGAGACCAATCTTTGGGCTTTTTCTAGCCTTTACAGCGTCTCCACACTTTGTGCTACAGACTCCATTCCAACTCTCAAATGTCGCCACAGGTCTCATCTATTCACTCATGTTTTAATTTTTTCATATCTTTTACCGTTTTTGATCTGTGCCTCTCAAAGTACCATGAGCAAATGTGGAGAAATTGTCAGTTTATAATGGGTGTGTATTGCATGGAATGCTGTGAGCTAGAGTGGAGAGGGCTCTAAAAATCGTCTAAAACTTTTGTCTTTAACTCGCTGCCATGGCCACAATTTTCACTGTACAGACACAATTTATACCACAAAACGTAGGAAAATTTGTTCTGGTCACAGATATGTTGACATGGAATCTCTCACATGTACACATCTGGCTGAATTATAAACCATGACATGGTATCAGTTGGTGTGTGACAGCTCAGTTTGTAGATATATATTTCAAATAGATTCAAGTCTTTAACAGAAACCAGCAGGAGTGCTTTTATTCCATTTCATTTAAGCTAATAGCTTCTGAGCTAATGTCATTACTTTTGTTTTTACAGGAATACTAACACCTCATCAAAGTTTGACAACATCACCTGCAAAGAGCTCATTCATTCAGGATCTCCTGCTCTCTACCAGCTGAATCCAAAGAAAGAGAATATTGGAACTCTGACAAAAATGACTCTTGGTGAGAAAGATCCAAACAAGAAAAACAAAACCATCTTGCTTGTGGGAGAAACAGGAGCAGGAAAATCTACTCTGATCAATGCTTTGGTCAACTACACCATGGGAGTGGAGTGGGAGGACAATGTCTGGTTTCAGATCATAAAGGAGAAGAAGAAAAGTCAGTGTGAAAGTCAGACATCAGATGTGATCGTGTACGAGATCTTTGGTTTTGAAGATCAAACTCTGCCCTACTCTCTGACCATCATCGACACTCCTGGATTTGGGAGCACTGCTGGGATTGAACATGATGCCATCATCAGTCAAAGATTATTTGACTTGTTCCGCTCAGACAATGGCGTCCATGAGATCAATGCAGTGGGTCTGGTTCTTACACAAACAGAATGTCGACTGAGCGACCGACTTTCATACATATTAAATTCAGTGGTGTCTCTGTTTGGAAAAGACATGGAGAAAAACATTGTCGCCCTCATCACTTATTCAAATGGAAGAACACCTAAAAATGCTCTGAAAGCTCTCGAGGATGCGAATGTTAAGTTTGCCACAAATGAGAAGAATCAGCCTGTTCACTTCCTGTTTGACAACTGCCTGAACGAAGACAGGACAGAGGACATAGAAGACCTTAAACATGCAGATAAAATAGTAATGAAAGGAATGAGACAGTTCTTAGACTTTCTGGAAAAAACTGAACCTCAGAAGCTGGAGACAACTGTGGACGTTCTGAATGAGCGAATCAGACTGACGGCCTGCGTCCAGAACCTGCAAGAGAAGATTCACTTGATTGATCTGAAGCAGAACGAAATCCAACAGACTCAGGAAGCTCTGGAGAAATATGAACAAGAAATGAAGAAGAACGAGGAGTTTACTGTAGAAGTTGACGAGCCTTACAGAGAAAAAGAACCTATCGATGGTGGGATGTGGTGGTTGGTGTTCTTTCAGGGAGCTGTCTGCTGCACTGTCTGTGAGGAGAACTGTCACTATCCTGGATGCACAATGGCTCCAAGTCCCTCATGGTGTGAGGTCATGAAAGGTGGCCGCTGCACTGTTTGTACCAAGAAGTGTCCTGTATCAGATCATGTGAAAGAAGACTGGAGGTTTGTGACCAAGACAAGGAAAGTTAAAAAGACTCTAGAAGATGTGAAAAAGAAGTATAAAAAGAACAAAGCAGACAGTGAGGAGAAGATGAGCCTCCTGGAATTTCTTCAAAAAGAGAAGGAAAACCTTGAAGCAAACAAAACACAACTACTGGATGAGGCCTACGAGCATGTTGTCAAACTGGAGGAGATCGCCCTAAAGGTTGTTTCACTGTCCACTTATGTCCACCTCGACTTCCTGATTAAGGAGATGGAGAAGAAAAAGGATGCAGAGAAGGTCAAGAAACTAAAACAAATGTCAATGAAAAAAGATAAAGGATTGCTGGCAGGGCTGCAGTACTTGCGTAATAAATTACCAAACATGCCTCAAATATTCCAAAGATAAAAAAAATGACAAGGGCTATACTGATGACACCAGGGCAGGAATTTCACGAGGGCCACGAGGGCCATGGTCCTCCTAATTTGGCCCTGTGCCCTTGAAAATAATATCGGCCCTAAGGCCACAGTGGCCTTGATGCCCCGCCCACACTGCCCCCAGGTGATTTTGCGGTTTTCTCCGCAAGACACCTGCATCTTTTGAGAAAAACAATTGTGATGACATTCTGGAGTCTTATTGGGCAACATCAAAGGAGACGATGCGTACATCACCAGTGGTGGGTTTGATTCGAGCCTGGCAAGAACCGCTCGGACGGGCTATAATGACAGTTTGACATCAATCTATCACCGGCCAACCAGGAGACTTCATCAAACGCCCGGGCAGGGATCGGTACCGAGACCCGGTATTAAACAACCCAAGGCAAGTTTAATCAACACCGTAATAACAGTAAGCTCCGCCATTATCTGCATCACTTTTTAAAGTTTCGGTTTCATGTATCATCATTGTGCAGCGGTGGGGCCACGGTGCAGATGAAGGGAATATAACTTCAAGATGACTCTAGTTAACGACAGCTACACTTGTTACTGTGAGTAAGTGCAATAAAACCTCTGCCAGCCAAGCCAATACTTTATCAATAATGTGATCAGCATGTAGAATATTTCAATTTGCTCTGTCCAAGGTCTCTCATTCGCGCTCGTGGTGCTAACAGCAAAGTGTTTAAGACAAACTAAATGAAAACTGTCTGTGTGTAGGCTAACACTTTATCTGAACATGTACCTGAGGCAGCGACCTGCAGACAGTGAGTGTCCTCAGTAGAGGAGGGACAGAGAGCAGGATGAATGACTGATACTGATGTTTGTCTTCATGCTGAGATAACGTGACTTTCTTCACTCAGTGTTGTGATGTCAGGAGGAATATTTATATTCCGGTGAGATATTACTGGGTTTTAAATAGTGACTTTGTTGTTGTAAACATGACTGTTGCTGCCATGGACTGCATACAACTACATCCTGTGTAACTGACCTATAAAGAAAGCATCAGGAGGTGAGGTGTGTGCATGTGTGTGTGCATGTGTGTGTGCATGTGAGTGTGCATATGTGGAGGAGAGGAGAGAGGGAGATGCTGGTAGAGAGATAGTGTGTGTTATTAGATACTGTTAATGTCACTTATTATGCTTCTGTGCATTGACAGCTCTTTTTTTAGTCTGTTTCTGCATCATGTTGAAGAGGGCCATGTCTGTGTGTATATATATATATATATATATATATATATATAGATATACAAAAAAAAAAAAAGTGGATCGGCTGCTCGCTGCTAAAAATGTGGCCAATCGACATGATCTGGTTTTGAAATGTGGCCCAGTTGAAATAGTAATTGAATAGTCCTGCTGTAGTTTGTTTCTTTGTTAGTTATCTAACAACACATCAGAAATAATTGTAAGCCAGTCTTGTTCAGTGAATCAGTTTGTCATGTACACTCAAAAAATATTTAGGCCTAATATTTAAGATTGTTTGCTTATAAATACATGAACCTGGTTGTTCTATATTTAAAACACATTGGGTTTATTAGTGCTATTAAATAAATCACATTATTACTTCTTATACTCATTATTACCTCCGCCAAGGAGGTTATGTTTTTGCCGGCGTTGGTCTGTTTGTTTATCTGCAAAATAACTCAAAGTTTTGAACGGATTTTGATGAAAATTTCAGGAAAGGTTGATAATGGGACAAGGAACAGATGATAAAATTTTGGTGGTGATCGGTTGAAGCGAAGTGGATAAAATAATAAAATGGCGGAGGTCTGCGCTCTCTGAGTGCTTTTCTAGTTATTAGTTGAGCTTGTTTTATTTATTCATTTCACAGATAGTTATACATCCTTTGTCCTTAAATTAAATTCATTATGGACGTGGACTTAAAATCATTGTTTTATTTTATGGCCTTGCTGCCCTCAAAAAATTGACAACACAAAAGGTGGCCTTGCTCCCTAAAATGATGAAATTCCAGGCCTGGATGACACAGATGAAACTAATAACCACACCCAACAGTGACATCATAGTGTCCTGAGGTATGCCTGTATATCACTGCAGTCGATCTGTTTGTACTGTTGCTTCACAGAACTATAATTACCAGTGTGATCAACTGGTGCGTCGTCTATTCATCAGTTTGGCCAGTTTATATTCTTGGATACAGGATGTATTTGTGTCTTCTCAGATTACAACTGAATAAAATGTATGATTATCTAAACATCATATCTTTCAGAGTCACCTGGTCTGAGCACTGGTTGAATAGTTTAAATACATTTATCAAATAGTGCAGTCATAAACAATCTGCAGAAATATTGATTATTGTTTAACAGCTGTGTACATCACCAAGTTACTGCTGTCAAGTGTGTTTAATGTGTGTGTTCCCATCATGCATGGCTTTAGTACCGTGTGGAAGATACGTGTTGAATGCATTTCTTGATATCAGCGTCGTCGGCACCCATGTTTGCTTAGTTGCAGGCTTCTGTTGCGGCCCTTTTTTTAGGCTTTATCACTGTCAGTAGTAGTAGTGTGAAACCATGTGTATCACAGCTCCTGTGTGCTCATGCAAGTGCACGTTTGTCTTTGTGCAAAAGACACAAAGAAAACAGGTGACTCACTCATTAAAAAATTACAACTTTGTAGAAAACATCCTGCTGTTCACTAGTGTTTGAATCCTCCTGATGTGGCTGATTCATTTACTTTTGCCTTTGTGTTATATACAATTATGTTTATGTTGTTTTGTCGTATTTTATTTGTGGTTTCAGCTGCCCTCTCTGGTCTGTACTTTGGTCAGTGTGGGTTGTTTTTAAATGTACTTCATAAATAAATCTGACTTGACTTAACAAACAGTACTACGAGTGGTCAAAAACTCAACATGATGCCTTTAAGAGAAGCCTGGATTTACTGGTTCATCCTCTCAGGTGAGTCAAAGCTACGCACAACAGTTTGTAAATTGTGATACAAAAAAGAAACATTCATGCATTATTACTAAAAAGTAAAAATACTAAACTTGGAGAGACCGTAGAAATATTCTACTTTAGTTTGGAATGAATATTTTTAAGATTTTATGAATTAAATGTGACGTTTTGATCCAAACTTGAACACGTTTGGCTGATACAATAAAAATATCTTTGATGACATGGGTCGTTTCTTCAACAGAATCTCTGCTTTATTTCGTTTACTCTGAGCGTGGTCGCGGGATCTTCACCTGTGCTCCGAAGCTTCTGCTGAACTTCCTTCAATTAATGTCAGTTTCTTTGTTCTACTGAGTTTATTCAGCAGGCAGGCTGACAGAGATTCAATAGAGACAAAGTTAGAACTCCCATGTGAATAAGGGTCATGAAGGATATTTAATAACCATCTGTTAGAACCTGCCGTGCCCACTAGATGGAGCTGGCACAACATTACTGATGGCAGGAGTCTAAGGAGACTGAAAATAAACCTTGGAGGATGAATGTTTGCTTAATAACAGTGTGTTATCAAAGTCTAACGAGGATGAGAATAAACAGAATTATTACTGAAATGAGCATAAATACATGCTATGCTAACTATTTTTAGTATTTTACACCTTCCATAGTGAATGTCTCTCAATCCGTAAAGACTCATCATGTTTATATGTATGAGCTGATAGATGCATGATTCATGAGTCATACGAGGAATTAATCATTACATCAGGTTTAAATGACCCAAATCTATGTTGTGTCTATGTTCTGCATCAACTTTTTCCATTGACTTGCATTATATCTTAACATCTTCATTTTGATTTACAAAAGTTGGGAAACCGATTGCCCCACTTTTACTGAGCAAACTTAAAAATCAAATGTACAGATGTAACTTTGATCTTGAACTTCAAGTAAAGTAAATTGCTCAATGCTAATTATCTCAACTATGAAAAGTTGAGCTATGCTTTCTTTAATGATGTGAAGCAATGAATTTCCTGTTTTTTTTAAATTCAACATCTGTTTTTAATTTATACTGAATATTAATATTTATCATCTTTAAACTTTAGTGAAACACGCAGGACAACTGGTGATCTCGGTTGACATTTGTCAGGTCAAAGGTCTGAAGATCCACATTTTCAAAACTTGGTTTCAATTACATTTCTGTGGTATGGAGTACGAGTACAGGTGTTATTGGGTTCGGGAAGTGGCATCACGTACTTCCCATGGTCTAAGTCCCTACACTCTCTATACTGTCAAAGTTTTAAAAGGCATCTAACCAAAACACAATGTTCAACTTGACACACAGTTAAAGAGTCTTGGTGTGTGAACATCCATTCTGAGGGGCAAGTTCAGTGTCAACAATCAAGTTCAAGTGTCATCATCCCTCTTTCTCGATGCCAAATGGTTTCTGAGAAGTCATGTGACACAAAGCTCCACCCTCTGACCACCTCCTCCACCTGGCTGACTGATGATAGGTTGGTCTGGATTTTTAAGAGCACCAAAAAGGAGTTTATAACAAATCCTGCGACAAACAAACAAACAAACAAACAAACAAACAAACAAACAAACAAACAAACAGTAACAGAGGTAAAGACCATTAAAGACAAAAATGGCTCTGGAAACTGAGGACCAGATGGAGTTGAGAAGTGAACACATGAATGTGCAACAGACTCAGAGATGGAGGAAGAAAGGTATAAAGATGTTAGTGAAGACAGTTTCTCAACAATGGAGCCTGTCATCATTAAACAACATGACCAAAGTTGAGAAATGCCTCAGTTTGGTTGATGACTGGTAAAAAGCTAATGAACAAGCAATAACATCCGATGTGATCAGGTTCAAATGTGAATCTTAGTCTAAAAATGCCTTATTATCAAACCTACAAAGTAATTATGGCACGTCACAGTTACAATATGATGTCAAAACTACAGCGTCACAGAGAGCTGGAAAATCTTGAAACTTGACGGGTTATTAAAGAATATATAAAACATTTTGGATACGATCCCAAGAATGACAACAGGAGTCTCACCATGGTGAGGGTACATTAATGTAGTTTTGGGGTAGAAAGATAAAAAATAAAGTTTTTGAATCTTGGAATAATGAGGTACTTATCAATAATTTATGGAGTAAAGCAACATACTTACAAGAGCTCTTAGAAGCAGGCTTGTCCACTTCGTAGACAATTAGCTGTATTGACTCCAGTGTTGGTGCTGTTACTACAGTATGTGGTGGAGAAACATCAATAAATGACTTTACCCTTTGCTCATGGCAGTTTTTAGGAAAGGTTGCCTCAGCAGAAAATCTGGGGCCAGTTGCACCAACAGGGCCTGCGCCTGCTCTTAAGATAAGCAGGTCATGTATTGGCATCCTAAGTCCAACCTTAGTTTGACCACTTGCATCATATAGACTAAATCCTTCTTCTTGCTAAAACCAGCTGTAACTTTTACACCTTGTAAGGAGCAGGGGCTAAGTCAAAATCTCAACTGTCTCTATATATCTCCAGCCTGATACACAAGAGCCACATAAGTTTAACAGCAACCCTCATTAGCTTTCCTGCGAGTCTCCTTTTCAATCTCGCCAACATACAAACAAACACACGTCAGCTTGTTGAACAAGTGACCAAACAAATGTCGAACTGCCACTGCTGTCCATTATCAAGCAAGATAACAAACTAATTAGCTGGTCAGCAGCAGCACATTAAGCAGCAGAGGCTGATGTGGTCCTTCCTCTTTAATACTGCTGCTGTCAATGCACAAAAAAACAAATTCAGTTAATTTGTCCATTCCTGGTCTCCAGATTCTCAACCCCTCCTGCTGCCTTTGCCACGGCCTGAGATATTTTTTTAGTCCTCTCCATCCCTCTCTTGCATTGTTCTGTTTGAATTACTCTTCTATCTTTTTCCTGCAGTTGTTCTTAACTTTCATATTTTCGTTTTCAGTTCCTTTTGTACCCTCCTCAGCTCCTCTTTGTCCCCAGATCTAAAACTCCTCTTCTCTTCATTCAGGAAGGATTTTAGCTCAGGGGTCACCCGGGGTTTATTACCGGAGAAACATCATACCTTCTTAAAAGGCACAGTGTTCTCTACACAGAGGTTAAGTCTATATAGTCCATGATGTGGTGAGTTAAACTGTCAATGTCTTCCCCATGTGGCCTGCACAGTACTTCCCAGTCGGTGGTTTCAAGACAAAGCCTCAGCTGCAATGCCTCAGCTCCTCAGACCATCTCCTCACAGTCCTTTTGGTTCAGGGTTGTTTATGCACCATAGGTGTACAGATAGGAAATAAATACACTAGGTTGTGATTTGAGCGACCAAGCTGGGGGAGCAGGGAGAAGCTGTATGCATCCTTTGTGTTTGCATAAAGTAGATTTAATGTTTTATTGTCTCTGGCGGCGCACTTATCATACTGGGTGAAGGTAGGGAGAGTGTGAGACAGAGCAGCATGATTAAAGTCTCCAGAGATGAGGATAAGGACCTGTGGGTGCCATGTTTGCAGCTGTGATACTACAGTGTGTAAGAGCTGTGGAAGTCAGTTAGATTTTTTTTTTCTCTAATGCTCCGTAATAATGTTGCCTCAAATGATAAATATTTAGCAACACAATAACAAGGCAGCAAGGGAATGTTAACGATGTGTCCTCGCAACTCATGCGTTGCTAGGCAATAGCCGTAGTTGCTGGACATTCATATGAAGGTGCACCACTCAGACCAGGTGTAGTTAAGACTCGGCTAAATTTGGTTGGTGCAACCAACGTAAAGTTCATTTTAAAGACTGGTCTTAACAAAGACAGACTTATTAGTTGGGACAAGGTTTAGTTAAGACCAGTTGGTGCAACTGGCTTCTGGTGTCTGACAAAAACTGCAACAGAGAAAACAGTTGTTCGAGAGTAGTAGTGTGACCAGCTTTTATTGTCTGTCCCAAAATAGCCAAAGTAAGTTGTAGTTTTAATTATGGTTTGTGACCGTTAATGCTTTTTAATTCAAGAGTTAAAAGGGGAGAACGATCAACGCTGTATCACAGCCAGCACTCTTACTGCGCAAGTAAAAGAATTAGACACTGTACCTACATTTAGGTACCTACAAAGTATTTTATTGGGTCTTGATTCATACAACAAAATGACACTGGAAACTGTGGGCTATAATATTAAATACTAATATAAAGTTACTGATATTTCCTCATTTGGTGTTTTGATGCTGTTTAACCTTTAGTTCAGTTTGTTTAGTTTAATTGTAGTTTAGTTTTGTTATCTTAGGGACAAGGTTCAGATAAATATTGACCTTAGCCAAAAAAAAGTTCATGGGTTCATGGAAACAAGTTCATGGGGATGTTAAAAAAAAATTAATGAAGAGCCTGTTGGACAGCGAATGTTGATTGGCACATTTTGTGAGGGGGAGAGATAAAGTCACGAGGAGAGATAAATAGGTTTCAGTGAAGGAGTCGTCCTGGGAGCGCTGCACATCACACGGTTTCAGAAATACTGCGCAGATTAAAGAATACAAAAGTTATTCCAGACTGAAGCTGAAGACTGAAGCTGACGACTTCTGCAACATTGTATTACTTCTCAAAGGTACGTGGCTTCACTCCACCTGGTTTGTTTTGAGGGTTAGGATGAGCCTGTTTCTCTCTACAAAAGTCTGGCTGAATAATTCATTGTTTTATGCGTCATTAAGAGGATGAACCCCTCAAGACGGGCAATACTGGCACAATACTGGTACATTGCTGAAATTTGGCACTGCCATATTTACAATTGTTAAAATAGGGAAGCTGAAGATTAAAACATAAAGCAGGAACGTGGCTATGTTTACCCGTCTGTTTTTTCAATTTCAAATTTAAAATCCCGTCGTGCGACCTATGCATTTTGGCTGAGGCAATGGGCACTCCTGGGTTTTTGTTACAGAAATCTTCCAGTATGACTTCAGCATGATGATGCCATGAGAAAAAGGCTGCTTTATTCTTGTGATATTTGGTGTCTGGCACAATGAGAGGTCTAAATTTCTGAAGTCCTTTTCCTTTCCAGTGAGGAGGCAGTGCTGCTGGAGACCCACAGTAAGTGATGATGACTCTGAGGAAGAAGAGTGTTGTCAGTTCTCTGACCTATGGATTTTATATCTATTTTACAGATAATTGATCTCTTTGACTTATCTAATGCCCAGTGTTTGACATTAATGGTCCATTAATACATTTTCAGTTGTTGTATTGCCCAGCAGCTCACATACCAGACAGTCTAAGCTAATAACCTAAAGTGGTGTTGAACACTGAGTAGGTTGTTGCTGAATTGTCAAGGCAATTGTACCAAGGCAATTTGTGCTGTTGTTCTTGGATGGTGTTGGTAGTGGTGGCTATGTTGTCTGTGATTTTATCTAGCCTCTCTGTGTCGTGCCTCTCTGACTCCTCCAGAGGGTTCACCATCCTCCTCTTTATTTGAAGGCCCTTCTGCACAGCTGGATCTCTTTGGATTTTTCTCTTTAGTCTGTCTCCTCTGTGGCTGTTGAGCTCTGCCTTAAAAAAGCATAGCAAAAATAGGTTTGTTGAAGATGGAGCAATACTTACGAGCAACACATTTCACCACATACAGTAGGTACATAGAGGACAACATGCAAGGCTCCTCGACTAGGCAGACATTTAATCCAATAAAATACAATCCAGTGGCCTACAACTGTTTTGTCATAAAGTTATCTGTTATGGAATTATTTTCAAGTTTCACAAATTATGTTAAGGTAGAATTTATACATTTAAAAACAATGGCCTCTGAGTGAATGCACCTGTGCTGCTGTAGCATACAGCATCAAATACATCATGCTTAACAGCAATGAACAAATGTTCTTGACGCATTTCCTATCAGCTCTTAACAACCTTCAGCATCTAACAGACTCTTCATTTGAACTTAAAATCCAAAGTGGGAGTCTAACAACGCGTGCTGGAGGCCAGGCAGTATTCTGCATATTAACTGTTTTGATGCCAGCTTCTATGGTGCAGGTGACCCACCCCATATTTCCTCACACAACTTGAAGAATATTAAAACCACACCTCCATACGCTCCTCCAATGGCTTTTATTTGTTTATGCCTCACCCTCTGTAAAAGGAAGCATACGTGCACAGGCACATGTTCCTTTGTTACAAAGTTACACCGCCAACTGCTGGACTGGTATGTATACTACAGCATTTTTAGTTGTTTTTGCAGATCCGTGTGCACTGACTGTTATCAAAATGTTGTCGTTTGAACACGGAAAATGGGAAAGAGAAACACTTCCGTTTTCAGCAGATTATTTTTGTGTAAACATGTCAGGACAAACATGGATTGATTTTTAAAATGGTCAAAGTTTGCCTTTAAACCTACTTTGAACAACTTACGCTCTTCTGGACATTGATCCACAAAATTTGTTGATATTGCTGTAGAGATTTTTATTCCGGGTCAAATATAAGGCTAACGCAAAATTTCTAGCACATTGACAAAGGGAAGTGTATGTCTGAAAGGTGCTCACATGAACCAAGCTAATGTGCTGCTGTGTGTATTACTGTGTTTCAGGGAGTTATGTGGAGGTTTGTCCTGACTGTGAGTCTGCTCTGCTGGAGGTCTGAGGGCACTGTGACCTGCAGAGACAAGAACAATGGGATTGTGGACTGGTGAGGCAACACTTGACTTTTAGTAACCTTCTAGCCAAATCCTACAAAAGGTACTTCTGTCAGTACTCTGATGTAACAAACAGGTGTATTTGATAGGTCTGTGAAATCTGGTTAACATTTCCCCCTCTGAGTTTGCTTCTTCTCAGTTCATGTTGCTGTTCTGTTGTTTATCGTCAGGTACATCATTTACAAGGCACCCACACAGACACCGTCTCTTACTGGTTTGGAGTATCTTTACATTGACTCAACTGGAATGACAAAGATGGTACCCTCAACACCTAACTATAAGAGCATCAAAGATCCGAACGGCGTCCTGGCAAACACCCTGCGGCCCCTCTTCACTCCAATCAGGTCAATGGTGAGAATCAATGGTCTGGTCATGGGCTGGTACCACCAATATGTTATAATCTCTGAGAAAAACAGTGAGTGTGAGTTGTTGAGTGTGTTCACATGGACATCAATAACCCATTTATGAGGCTTATCCTGGTTATGATCAAATACAGGGTATGGTGTTTACACAAGTGCAGAGATATCAGGTTACATGAAAAATACTAGTAACGTGGTTACAGATGACTGCAGTCTATCTGGACAGGCACTTGGGATGTTTACAAAAACAAACTGCCAATGGAAGATGAGAGTGACAAGACATATTACTTCCACTTGACAGCTTAACAGCTAATTTGTTGTCTCCTCCAATCGCCAACAGCTGTCTGCTCTGAGCTTATCCATCATCTAATTTTTCCTCTCTCAACCGTGCACACACACAAACACTGAACACTCAACTCTTACAACACTTTCCTCCACTTTGACCGATGTCAGGCTGCCGCTGTCACTACCAATGCGTAGTGCAGGGGAGCAGTGGAAGAACATAAGCAGCTTCTGTCATTACCAAAATACAAACTGTGTTTCATCATCTTTTTCTGTCATTACCAAAATACAAACTGTGTTTCATCATCTTTTCAGAAGTGAAAAGCTGTTGCCACCAGCATAGCTTGTATTTCTGCTACGTCACTTGGCTGAAGCCGCCTGACGCCTGGCAGGTATTTGTTGGCTCCCAATAAAAGGGATAAGGTCTATTCATGCAACAGTGCTCGGGTTTTCTTTTTTATTCCAGGTATCATAGACAGGTTTCTCATAAGCAGAATACTGTGTTTATGAAAAGGAGATATGGATTTTACAAGCTCAAACACATAGGGCCCTATTTAGATGGTCTAAAGCGGACGGCGGAGGGCGCATAATCCATGTCACAAGTGTCATTGCTATTTAGATGCAGGTGGAGTTGTCATTTTCACGCCCTGCGCCCTCATCGTCTAACTAGCAAATGAACTTGCGCTTCTCTGGGTGTGTTGGTCTAAAAATGAGGAGTGGTCAGGCGCAGTCATGGCGCGTAGCAAGTTAGATGACGTAAAAAGCAAATGCACCAGTGACCAACAAAAAACTGGTCTAAAGTCAACGGTGCAGTATTTCACTGTTAAACAAGTTAGTAATATGCGTCTCTAGGCGGGTGCACAACGCGCGTGCACTCTGTTCAGACACACACGGAGCAGCCACACATATGCAAAAGATAACAAATAAAAATATGATTACAATGTGAAAGGTTATTATTGTGCAGATTAAAATATTTATCAGAAACACATCTTAATGGTCAGTCATTAATCAGAATGATCTAATCGCAGTAATAATGATCATCATAATCCGGGAGGTCTGCTCGCAGTGTCCGAATATACGGAACTGCGAGCAGACCTCCACGGGCTGATGATGCATAGAATGAACTTGTCTTTCCCAATTGAATTGTGATCACTTTGGCATGTAAATCACAAAATCAAAGATGTGAAAACGTTTGATAAACTTTATTTTGACATAAATACAACAATAACCAGCTTCTGTGAACTAAAAACGTAAACTTAGAGCCACGTACAAATGTATATTTAAAAAAAAAAAGCTTTTAGAACGTAAAACTGAAGATCATCTTGTCAGGAGGAGGAGGAGGAGGAGGAGGAGGAGGATGCACAGCCGGGGGCATCCGGGGGAAGCTCCGCAGCCAGCACGCAGCCAGACCAGACGGGCCGGGTTCAGCCACGGGACCAGCCCTTCCTGGACCTTCGGGCGGGGGGGTTCAGGATGCTGGAGAGGGAGCTGGGCTCTCTAACCTCCCGGGTTAAAATTAAACTGAATAACTTACAATTTGTTGATAGCGTTTCTCTTGTGCGCGCGCTCTCTCTTTCTCTCTTGCAGTCTCATTCTGTTTCTTTCTTTTTGACTTTTCTAAGATGACAGATGCTGAATATATACTCCCTATCTGATGCTGTGGCTGTTTGTGGTTGGCTGAGAGGGATGTGAACTTATTAGATTGCAGCTGTGTTAATCAAATCAGGTTGGGTTTCCATTACGTGTGCCAAACGGTGCCAATCCCCTTTGATCTGTCATCAGATGTGACGGGACAGTCGATATAGAGATACATTTATCGTTTCCTCAGCTGTAAAACGCTCACTCTTTCCAGTTGGTAGGAGCGCCATCTAACTAGCTCTCCGCCATGCGCTCCAATCGTGCCACTTTTAAAGAGAATGAGAGATGACACTCTGATTGGCTTATTGAATAATACGCTCAAAACACACCCATGACTAATTCACAGAGTAAGTCCAACCCTTTTAGACTCTCCGCCATGGCGCACAGTCTGAAAACGCACTGTCTAACTAGCAAGTGACTGGGACACGCCCATGTGCCGCACGCCTGGCGCTTTACGTTTTAGACCATCTAAATAGGGCCCATAAACTGAATACTCCAAAACCTGATGATGAACAGGTTCTTCATGTTTATGTAAACACACTCACTGGGTGTGGTTACATGATGGCTTCTCATTCAGAATGAAATAAATCTGAATGAAATCATTCTGAATTAAAGTCTTTCCAGGTAGTTTACATGGGAAATATTCATTCTGAATGAGGGTTTACACGGAGATCAGTTTAATCGCCTTTATTCGGGTCCATGCAAGGTTTGGGGCAGGGAAGGTTTCTGATTGGATAGGGGGCGGGGCGGATGTTACGTGTTTACGTTTACCGGAAGAAAACACTGTAGTCCTCGCTCCGGATAACAAGATGCTTGACGACGCCGTTCTTAGTGCCTTTTTCGGGCTTGTTTTGCTTATATTCTTGAAGCAGCAGTACGACAACAACCTTGTTCTGCTAATGCTTCGTCTGTTGAGGAGGAGAAGGGAGGTAGAAGGTCGAAGAAGGGAGATAGAAGACCGTGCTGTGGCGAATGGAAACCGGTGAGTGCAACGAGTCCGACTGCTCTATCTCAGCCCGTTGCTATGCGCGCTATATACGTCATGGCGCCAGAAGGGCAAGGAAACGAGCATGCGCAGAAAGACCGGAATGAACTTAAAGAGGAATGAGTGTATACAAGTGCGAGAAATTCTTTCATTGGGAATTAGAAACGGAATATTCCAGCCCCTTACATCGGATTGAATTTTCAATCACATTGGCCATTTTCATTCTGAATTAGGTGTTTACAAGATCACTTTTAATAGGAATGAACTTTCATTCTGAATGAAAAGGGAATTAAACTGTCCATGTAAACGCACTCAATGTGCCTCATGAAAGCATTAGCACTGTATCTTAACACACTGGACAAAATTCTGGGCTCTGTACATTGGCAGTCTCTGATATTGCGAGTCGCTGACTGAGGGAAATGATGTAATATAAAGGTCATCTTTTGTAAGTATCTGCTATATCCTATATTCTTAATACAATAGTAACCTAAATAAATGCAATCAGATTTAATATTATGTCAGCCTCCTCTCTCTCCCCCCACGTTTCCTGCCTGCCTTTCTACTGTATAATATCAAGGACAAAAATGTACTGAAAATGCTATTGCTAAAGTTTACAGAAATGTACTTACAACACACACTAGCATGACAGTTTGCACTTTTGTTTGTTCAGTTCAGCACATAGCATATCTGATGAGGCGGATGAATTTGCATGATTCTTGCACTTTTTGGAGAAGTACCCACGGGGCTAAATGCATTTATTGTAAAATCACTTTAAAGTGAAAGTTTCAGCTAAATAAATGTAATGCAGTGTTTATGTATGATGTGAGAAGCAGGTGATTATTTACAGTATGTTGTGGTTGCACATGTACGGAGGGATTCTCTGTACTTTAAAATACATTATTAATCTTTGTTTCTTCTCTGTTCTGTCTTCTGTTTGTAGCCGCAGGACTTTGGGTTCATCAGCTATAGCGATCAACCTCCAGGAGGGCATGCTGCACAAATGTTTGGCCACAGTAAAGGTAAATACCATCTTCTTACAGAGAACATATCTTCTACTATTTATGGGAAGCTGGAAAATAGCAAGAAGTGTGTACACACACAGTGTATATATATATACACACACACAAACACAGCACTGTGCAAAAGTTTTAGGCAGGTGTGAAGAAATGCTGTAATGTAAGAAAGCTTTCGAAAATATAAAGTGTAACAGTTTATTTTTATGGACTTACAGAGTGAGCGAACAGAAGAAAAATCTAAATCAAATCAATATTCGGTGTGACCACCCTTTGCCTTCAAAACAGCATCAATTCTTCTAGGTACACCTGCACACAGTCAGGAATTTTGTGGGATCATAGTCGGGTGTATGATTAACCAGTCATACCACACAGGTGCTGATGATCAATTTAATATGTAGGTTGAAACACAGTTATTCAGTGAAACAGAAACAGCTGTGTAAGAGGCTTAAAACTCAGTGAGTAACAGCCAAACTCTGCTGCCAGGTAGAGGTTGCGGAAGATAGTTTGATGTCACAGGTCATACACCATGACAAGACTGAGCACAGCAACAAGGCACAAGGTCGTTTTATACTGCATGAGCAGGGTCTCTCCCAGGCAAAGAGCTTCATCATGTGCTGTTCAATCTCTTTAAGAGGCAAAAAGAAACAGGCAATGTTGAGGACCGTAGACACAGTGGTCACACTTCTAGTTGTTCACAACCAACATCTGAAAATTGGGAGGACACACCAAATTTGATTTTGCTCAGAGTTTAGTGTCCTGTCAGTTGAGCGTAGCTGCTTCAGATGACCTGGAGGCAGCTGTGGCTCAGGAGGTGGTTTGATCCCCAGCTACTGCTGTCCACATGTTAAAGTGTCCTAGAAGAGGACATGGATCCCCAAACTGCACTTGGGGCTCCAACCTTTGGTGAATGAGTGCAAATGGTAAAGTGTTTTGGAAAGCCATTTTATGAGGTGCTGTCTAACTGTTCATTTTCCTCAGGGGTTCTGATGGTGAACAAAACCGGCACTGGAGTCTGGCTCTTACACAGCACACCACGGTTCCCTTTCAGAAGAGATCCCACTCATTTCTGGCCTGGCACTGGAGCGAGGAATGCTCAGACGTTTATTTGTGTAACATTCAGCTACGACATGTTCAGGAACATAGGTAACGAGCTCAGTTAAAATACACCTTGAATGTGAAGAT
>NC_065514.1:3755460-3762100 GCF_006386435.1 Epinephelus moara
ATCTTCACATTCAAGGTGTATTTTAACTGAGCTCATTACCTATGTTCCTGAACATGTCGTAGCTGAATGTTACACAAATAAACGTCTGAGCATTCCTCGCTCCAGTGTCAGGCCAGAAATGAGTGGGATCTCTTCTGAAAGGGAACTGTGGTGTGCTGTGTAAGAGCCAGACTCCAGTGCCGGTTTTGTTCACCATCAGAACCCCTGAGGAAAATGAACAGTTAGACAGCACCTCATAAAATGGCTTTCCGAAACACTTTACCATTTGCACTCATTCACCAAAGGTTGGAGCCCCAAGTGCAGTTTGGGGATCCATGTCCTCTTCTAGGACACTTTAACATGTGGACAGCAGTAGCTGGGGACACTAAACTCTTAGCAAAATCAAATTTGGTGTGTCCTCCCAAACTTTCAGATGTTGGCTGTGAACAACTAGAAGTGCAGTACTACTCTCCCGCCCTTCAGTGAACAAACTGCCTTCTGCTACAGCCAAATATTTCACATTTTGACTCATCAGTCCAGAGCACCTGCTGCTGTTTTTCTGCACCCTAGTTCCTGTGTTTTCATGCATAGTTGAGTCACTTGGTCTTGTTTCCATGTCAGAGGTTTGGCTTTTGGCCACAATTCCTCCATGAGGACCACTTCTGTCCAGACTTCTCCGGACAGTAGATGGCTGTACCTGGGTCCCACTGGTTTCTGCTAGTTCTGAGCTGATGGCACTGCTGGACATTGGTGGATCTGTCTGTCGGTCGGTCGGTCGGTCGGTCGGTCACAGCCTTGATTCGGCCATTTTTGTAGTTCTCTGTTGTCAGCCATTTTGTTTTGTAGGCCAAACGGCTTGTTGATCACCACACCCGCCTTTGTCTTTCTTTTCTCTCTCTCTCTCTCACACTCACACTCACTCTCACACACACACACACTCACTCTCACACACACACACTTCTTGCTATTTTCCAGCTTCCCATAAATAGTAGAAGATATGTTCTCTGTAAGAAGATGGTATTTACCTTTACTGTGGCCAAACATTGTGTGGTCAGCATTACATCCTGGAGGTTGATCGCTATAGCTGATGAACCCAAAGTCCTGCCTGGAGGTTGATCGCTATAGCTGATGAACCCAAAGTCCTGCGGCTACAAACAGAAGACAGAACAGAGAAGAAACAAAGATTAATAATGTATTTTAAAGTACAGAGAATCCCTCCATACATGTACAACCACAACATACTGTAAATAATCACCTGCTTCTCACATCATACATAAACACTGCATTACATTTATTTAGCTGAAACTTTCACTTTAAAGTGATTTACAATAAGTGCATTTAGCCCCGTGGGTACTCAAATTCATCCGCCTCATCAGATATGCTATGTGCTGAACTGAACAAACAAAAGTGCAAACTGTCATGCTAGTGTGTGTTGTAAGTACATTTCTGTAAACTTTAGCAATAGCATTTTCAGTACATTTTTGTCCTTGATATTATACAGTAGAAAGGCAGGCAGGAAACGTGGGGGGAGAGAGAGGAGGCTGACATAATATTAAATCTGATTGCATTTATTTAGGTTACTATTGTATTAAGAATATAGGATATAGCAGATACTTACAAAAGATGACCTTTATATTACATCATTTCCCTCAGTCAGCGACTCGCAATATCAGAGACTGCCAATGTACAGAGCCCAGAATTTTGTCCAGTGTGTTAAGATACAGTGCTAATGCTTTCATGAGGCACATTGAGTGCGTTTACATGGACAGTTTAATTCCCTTTTCATTCAGAATGAAAGTTCATTCCTATTAAAAGTGATCTTGTAAACACCTAATTCAGAATGAAAATGGCCAATGTGATTGAAAATTCAATCCGATGTAAGGGGCTGGAATATTCCGTTTCTAATTCCCAATGAAAGAATTTCTCGCACTTGTATACACTCATTCCTCTTTAAGTTCATTCCGGTCTTTCTGCGCATGCTCGTTTCCTTGCCCTTCTGGCGCCATGACGTATATAGCGCGCATAGCAACGGGCTGAGATAGAGCAGTCGGACTCGTTGCACTCACCGGTTTCCATTCGCCACAGCACGGTCTTCTATCTCCCTTCTTCGACCTTCTACCTCCCTTCTCCTCCTCAACAGACGAAGCATTAGCAGAACAAGGTTGTTGTCGTACTGCTGCTTCAAGAATATAAGCAAAACAAGCCCGAAAAAGGCACTAAGAACGGCGTCGTCAAGCATCTTGTTATCCGGAGCGAGGACTACAGTGTTTTCTTCCGGTAAACGTAAACACGTAACATCCGCCCCGCCCCCTATCCAATCAGAAACCTTCCCTGCCCCAAACCTTGCGCTGACCCGAATAAAGGCGATTAAACTGATCTCCGTGTAAACCCTCATTCAGAATGAATATTTCCCATGTAAACTACCTGGAAAGACTTTAATTCAGAATGATTTCATTCAGATTTATTTCATTCTGAATGAGAAGCCATCATGTAACCGCACCCAGTGAGTGTGTTTACATGGACATGAAGAACCTGTTCATCATCAGGTTTTGGAGTATTCAGTTTATGTGTTTGAGCTTGTAAAATCCATATCCCCTTTTCATAAACACCGTATTCTGCTTATGAGAAACCTGTCTATGATACCTGGAATAAAAAAGAAAACCTGAGCACTGTTGCATGAATAGACCTTATCCCTTTTATTGGGAGCCAACAAATACCTGCCAGGCATCAGGCGGCTTCAGCCAAGTGACGTAGCAGAAATACAAGCTATGCTGGTGGCAACAGCTTTTCACTTCTAAAAAGATGATGAAACACAGTTTGTATTTTGGTAATGACAGAAGCTGCTTATGTTCTTCCACTGCTCCCCTGCACTACGCATTGGTAGTGACAGCGGCAGCCTGACATAGGTCAAAGTGGAGGAAAGTGTTGTAAGAGTTGAGTGTTCAGTGTTTGTGTGTGTGCACGGTTGAGAGAGGAAAAATTAGATGATGGATAAGCTCAGAGCAGACAGCTGTTGGCGATTGGAGGAGACAAGAAATTAGCTGTTAAGTTGTCAAGTGGAAGTAATATGTCTTGTCACTCTCATCTTCCATTGGCAGTTTGTTTTTGTAAACATCCCAAGTGCCTGTCCAGATAGACTGCAGTCATCTGTAACCACGTTACTAGTATTTTTCATGTAACCTGATATCTCTGCACTTGTGTAAACACCATACCCTGTATTTGATCATAACCAGGATAAGCCTCATAAATGGGTTATTGATGTCCATGTGAACACACTCAACAACTCACACTCACTGTTTTTCTCAGAGATTATAACATATTGGTGGTACCAGCCCATGACCAGACCATTGATTCTCACCATTGACCTGATTGGAGTGAAGAGGGGCCGCAGGGTGTTTGCCAGGACGCCGTTCGGATCTTTGATGCTCTTATAGTTAGGTGTTGAGGGTACCATCTTTTACATTCCAGTTGAGTCAATGTAAAGATACTCCAAACCAGTAAGAGACGGTGTCTGTGTGGGTGCCTTGTAAATGATGTACCTGACAATAAACAACAGAACAGCAACATGAACTGAGAAGAAGCAAACTCAGAGGGGGAAATGTTAACCAGATTTCACAGACCTATCAAATACACCTGTTTGTTACATCAGAGTACTGACAGAAGTACCTTTTGAAGGACTTGGCTAGAAGGTTACTAAAAGTCAAGTGTTGCCTCACCAGTCCACAATCCCATTGTTCTTGTCTCTGCAGGTCACAGTGCCCTCAGACCTCCAGCAGAGCAGACTCACAGTCAGGACAAACCTCCACATCTCCCTGAAACACAGTAATACACACAGCAGCACATTAGCTTGGTTCATGTGAGCACCTTTCAGACATACACTTCCCTTTGTCAATGTGCTAGAAATTTTGCGTTAGCCTTATATTTGACCCGGAATAAAAATTTCTACAGCAATATCAACAAATTTTGTGGATCAACGTCCAGAAGAGCGCAAGTTGTTCAAAGTAGGTTTAACAGCAAACTTTGATCACTTTTAAAATCGATCCATGTTTACAAAATGCTACTGCTGCAACCCCACCCTCATCATCACAGTCAACCCCGTCAAAACTCACCACCTGTCTGGAGGAGATAAAGGTATGGATGGAGCACAACTTCCTCCAACTCAACAGCTCCAAAACTGAAGCCATCCTGGTTGGCACCCCTAACCAGACTAAATCATCATCCATAACCAGCATCACCTTTTCTGGCTCCAACATCCCCCTCTCATCAACAGTCACAAATCTTGGTGTAAAAATGGACCCCCAGCTCACCTTTGAATCCCATATCAACCACCTCTGCAAGACCTCCTTCTACCACCTCCGTAACATTGCCAAACTCCGCCCCATTCTCTCCCTCTCAGATGCCGAAAAGCTGGTTCATGCCTTTATCTCTTCCAGACTGGATTACTGTAATGCACTTCTCGTTGGGATTCCTAGCAAGAGCCTGCAGAGGCTTCAATACTTTCAAAACTCTGCAGCTAGGATCCTGATGTGAGTGCAGAAACATGAGCACATCACCCCCATTCTCTATTCACTCCACTGGCTTCCCGTCTCCATCAGGATTGAGTACAAGGTTTCCCTCCTCACACACCCATGTATCCATTGACATGCCCCCCCACCTCAAAGAACTTCTTAACCCACAAAACACAACACGCTCCGTCTGCTCCACTCACTCAAACCTCCTCCAAATACCCAGAACCAGACTCAGGACCATGGGAGATAGGGCCTTCTGTGCTGCTTCTGTATTATTATTATTATTATTATTATTATTATTATTATTACACAAAAATAATCTGCTGAAAACGGAAGTGTTTCTCTTTCCCATTTTAAGTGTTCAGACGACAACATTTTGATAACAGTCAATGCACACGGATCTGCAAAAACAACTAAAAATGCTGTAGTATACATACCAGTCCAGCAGTTGGCGGTGTAACTTTGTAACAAAGGAACATGTGCCTGTGCACGTACACTTCCTTTTACAGAGGGGTGAGGCATAAACAAATAAAATGGCTCACGCACAAACACTGACTCTAAGTGACCCTGAACTTCAAAGCAAGTACATTTCAAGAAAATGATGACTGGAAGTTATGCCAATCGAAATACTTCAACATCTTCGAGGCTTGTTTAGAGCAGTATCCAACAAGCACAGCGCCTAAAGGGAAGGAGTTCCTGCATGAAAAAGACACAGCCAAAAGCCATCAGAGGAGCGTATGGAGGTGTGGTTTTAATATTCTTCAAGTTGTGTGAGGAAATATGGGGTGGGTCACCTGCACCATAGAAGCTGGCATCGAAACTGTTAATATGCAGATCAACGTGGAAGACTGCCTGGCCTCCAGCACGCGTTGTTAGACTAAATGTCTGCCTAGTCGAGGAGCCTTGCATGTTGTCCTCTATGTACCTACTGTATGTGGTGAAATGTGTTGCTCGTAAGTATTGCTCCATCTTCAACAAACCTATTTTTGCTCTGCTTTTTTAAGGCAGAGCTCAACAGCCACAGAGGAGACAGACTAAAGAGAAAAATCCAAAGAGATCCAGCTGTGCAGAAGGGCCTTCAAATAAAGAGGAGGATGGTGAACCCTCTGGAGGAGTCAGAGAGGCACGACACAGAGAGGCTAGATAAAATCACAGACAACATAGCCACCACTACCAACACCATCCAAGAACAACAGCACAAATTGCCTTGGTACAATTGCCTTGACAATTCAGCAACAACCTACTCAGTGTTCAACACCACTTTAGGTTATTAGCTTAGACTGTCTGGTATGTGTGCTGACTGAAAATGTATTAATGGACCAGCAGTAATGTCAAACACTGGTCATTAGATAAGTCAAAGATCAATTATCTGTAAAATAGATATAAAATCCATAGGTCAGAGAACTGACAACACACTGACGTCATCAATGACGTCACTCGTCTGAAACGATACAAGCCTCGATACGCGCATCGCAGAAACACTTCCTGGATTACTCGACACACGCTTCGAAGCATCGGCACAGCACGTAACATCACTACTGTGGAGGGGAGAAGTGGCCGCAACGTATGTGCCGGAGGCTTTGTTGGTCTATGCAGTCATGATGCACAGAATTAATGAGGCATAAACAGGCAGAGCACATTCTGACGTGTGTTACTCTGCAGCAGCCTGCTGTCGTGTGCATGTGATCTAATGAAGATAAACACAGTACGCAGTGTGTAATGTAACATCAGATCGATACGTGTGTTCTGCTGTCTTCAGAGAAGAGGCTGCAGGAAAGTCTTTGGACTGTGGGAGGAAGCTGGAGCACCTGGAGGAAACCCACGCTGACACAGGAAGAACATGTCGGAGCACCTGGAGGAAACCCACGCTGACACAGGGAGAACATGCAAGCTCCGCACAGAGGGGCTTCCACACCCAGGATCGAGCCGGGAACCCTCTTGCTGTGAGGTGACACTGCTAACCACCACACCACCATGCCGCTCCGCTTTTAGTATATTAATGTTTATTATGTTTATTAATGTTCCATTTTAAAGTCGCTACAAGGAACTTTTAACTGGATATGCAAAAGTCTCTGGTTTCTGCTGATGTCTGTGCGTGACCTACAACAGCAAATGAGACCATCGGTGTGAAGATAAGCTATTTCTATATAATG
>NC_065514.1:3762389-3767389 GCF_006386435.1 Epinephelus moara
ATGAGGAGAGCAGGTGCCGCGGGGCTGGAACACCTCATCCGGGCCGACGACAGGTACCAGCCAGGCGTCGACAGGGTCCAGCGAGTGCCGAGAAATAAAGAGGCGAGGCACCGCTCCATACTCAGTCCAAGAAGCCGTGGAAGTGCTCGCCAAACAGGCCTTCAGCCTTACCAGCCAACTGCTGCGTTTACCCTGGCCACGGTGGCGCTTACGCCGGAGAGGTGGAGCTGGGGCGCAGCAGAGGTGAGCTGGGATCCCCGATAGGAGCGGGGGCAAAGTTTTCCCATCATGTTGTTTCATTCATCCCCAAAACAAACACATGCGCGAGCCAGGTGAGCGTCTTTACGACAATACGCGCTAGAGCTCATGGGAAATGTAGGCTTCATTTTGGCAAAACACTACCGCTTTTGTCCACAGGGTCGCCAAAATCACCTCAAAATGAAAGTTCCTTGTGGGGTCTTTAATAAATGTAGTGTTTACATTTTCAAGCATTTTTTTTATTATTGTGCATTTGCTCCAAATATTTAGTTTGATCTTGTTGATAAAATCACAAAAGTGGCAGCAGAGTGACAGAGACAGGTGTGAACCTGAGACATCTATTCTCAGCTCTAAGACCTGATTTACACCAAAACACCAACAGCTCTCTTTGTTCTGCCTCATTTTGATGACCCCCCCCCCCCCGACCTGAGCACGGCGCTCTATAATAACACACTTACAAATACAATTTCATGGTCAAGAAAAACGCCAAACTGTCAGAGCACAGCTTCTTCTGGTAGGTAACCCACCACAAAAATAGCATCCAGGATGTGGTATATTGATGTATTTACTTCCTCCCTTTGCAACAGCCTAGTGAAATGATGTGCTTGTTAAACTGCAATATACAAGAACTAAAATACCAACTCCTGCAGGTGGGAGGACTTAACCCTCCGGTCCCCCTCAGACGGAAAACGTCCTTTTCACTCATTTTTCAGTTTTTATTTTTTGATAACTTTGGCTGTGTTCATGCACATAGCATGACTTTTGATCAGAAAACGTATTTTTGGTGATATTTTTGAAATTTTAAAGCCACTCCTAAATCAGGCCTAAAATACACAAATGGCAACCTTTTACGACACCTCGCCCTCTCGGATGAAAAACGTCCGCAAACAACATTTTTTGATTCCCCTGCAAATATGCAATATTTTCCAAAATAAGGTGCAAAGTGGATTATTTGGGATGAGGTTATTACAGGCTTGATTAGGTCAATAATTGATCAGAACATTGATTTTGGTGCATTTTTATTTTTGGAGCTGAGAGTTTATTGACAAAATTACAATTATTAAAAAAAACAGTCCCTCTCATAAAAGTGTAATAAAAAAGCAATATATTGATTTTTTTTTCCACTTTCACTGCATCAGATCTTTTCAACTACTTAAGACCTAAGTTTTTAATTATTTTTTTTTTATAATTTTTTGTGAAAAGTTAAACCACAGCAATGCATGTTGGGAAAGACCAATAGCATGAGGATTGTCCACAGTAAGATAGTGGACGACCAGATCAAAAGCTTTGGTGAGATCAACAAATAATGACCATGATGAGATGCAAAGAAATATCATTATTGAATTTTAAGTCATCGTAAACCATTCTCCACTTCCTGTCAGGAGGCTCTCCACATCACTCATTACACTAAACGAACACCTTGTCAGGTATCACCTCCTACATGTCTATTGTGTTGCTCTGCAAACGTTAGTATTACTCACATTGCCATGGTTACAGCTTCACAGGAGCTTGGCGATGGAGAGCCTTGTGTGTTCTGGCAGAAAGAAAAACATGTCAGTAACCTCCACCTGTCAGTGCTGTAGATACTGTATCTTACTAACATGACTTGATGATCGTAACATGTTGATTTTGTAAATATGGATGACGCACAAAGACTGAGTTGGCTGTTTACACATGAAACATATAAATTAGCCAGGTATCTGGAGAAAGCTTGGGAGAAGAGTAAAAAAAAGCTCTTTATAATTCATAGATATATAACAGTTCTTTTATATTTATTTAAATTGTTTATGTTTCTTTCGTATATGTAAGACTGGAAGATGTATATTTTGTAAATAATGTGTCTTGTAATCCCATGTGGGATTGGCCAAATATATGGCATGACATGGAAATAAAATATAATGGTAATAATAATAATTTTATAGCGCTTTTCTAAATACTCAAAGACGCTTTACAAGAGAATAAGCACAGAAACAGGCACTTCGCGGCGATGGCGAATGCTCTGTCCCCCAGGGTGCGGTACTTGGTCTTGGTGATGGGGGTGAGAAGGTTGGCATCGGTGGAGCGGAGGCAGCGAGTGGGGGAGATCGGTCAGGTAAGAGAGTGCAAAGGGGGTGTTGTAAAAATAATGATAATAATGGTGACTAGAGAGTGAGGGAACACGGCCCTTCAGCCTGTACCCACCTCCTACAGAGTTTAAGATCAACCTGTGTGTGTGTGTGTGTGTGTGTGTGTGTGTGTGTGTGTGTGTGTGTGTGTGTGTGTGTGCTGCAGCTTCATGAGAGGGAACCCATAACACAACAGTTTGTCTGACACTGACTTTTTTACAGATAAGAGAAGGATTTGAAATCTATCTATCCATCCTGCAAACAGAGTCATGATTCAAAAGCATGAAAGATTGAAATCAACTCATTTGTCAAGTTTAAACCTAAAACTTTTTCCCTCTGATTTCCTGATGGTGACATATTTAAGTATTCAGAGTGTTCTTACCTGTGTTGATGGTCTGTGATGCTGGAGACAAAGACAGAGAGCTGTTTATATCTCTGCAGAGAGGGTGAACGCCCTGTGGTCACATGATTTCACAGAAACAAACAGACCCAGAGACAAACAGGGAAGTTTCTCCACAATCCGTGTATCATTCGTTCATTCCATTTTCAATTTAAAATCAAAAAACGAAAAAACGGTTTGTTTTTTCATTATTCGTTTAATAATCAAATTCAAAAATACAAAAAACGGTTTGTTTTTCTTATTTTTATTTTTTTAATAACAGCTTAAATCCCTGAGGAATTACGCTAGCATTAGTGACAGTTGCATCCACTCATATGCAGTTACCTTACGTTACAGTCCCCTCAAACAATATCAGGAAGCACAATACAAACCATATAAACAAGTTATCTATTAAGGGTACACTACTGATAAAATCTGAAGGCTTAGGTGACATTTACCCACCTGAAAGAATAAATGAAAACATTTTGCTGGTCTTCAGTAGCTTTACACTCGGTGTAACTGCCAACTCTATACCAATACCCAACTCTGCCTATATGTCACACATACATTTGCAGTTCTACATCATGACACTGAGATCATTAGGATAATAGGGGACCTAACACTGACCGTTGTGGAAATATCATGTCCTTTATGAAATTAAGACTGTGTAACGAGTTAGTATACTGTACAGCTCCGGCAGAAAATATAACAGTACTGCTAATTCTCAAACAGTTTCAGTTGGACGCTGCATCTCAACTGCTCACATGTGCCACCTGCTGGTTGTTGTTGCGCACTGCAGCTACTCCTGGATCAATTATTTCACCCCCTTCACTGTGGCTGCGGCATTGAAATGCGTAACGTCTGTATGTGAAATGGTTAACAAAGGACGACACAGGCTATTTCCACATATGTAATTAATTAGGCTATTAATTGTGTAATTACGAGATCTTTTCTCGTAATTACGAGATAAGGTATCTATTTTTTTTATCCAGTTAAAGCAATGCGCTTCCGAGTCACGCAAGTTGGATCAAATGAAAAATCAAAATCAAATTTTAATCGTGGCCCATTTTTCGATTTGCTATTTTTGATGTGAGCATAAAATCAAAAATAAGAAAAACAAACCGTTTTTTGTATTTTTGAATTTGATTATTAAACGAATAATGAAAAAACAAACCGTTTTTTTGTTTTTTGATTTTTGATTTTAAATTGAAAATGGAATGAATGAATGATACACGGATTCTCCACAGACTGTCAAACTGTTTCTCTGAAATCACGTGACAGTGAAACCTCCCAGTGCAGCTTTCAACAGTAAGATAATTAAAAGTGCAAACACAGTAAAATAAGATACACCTTTATTAATCCATGAGGGGAAATTCAGGTACTGCTGCAGCAAACAAGTAAAAAAATATCATAACATAAAAATGATCAGAGAGACGTCTGGGTTTCTAGTTTGTGCAGATTTGGAGTCTATGAGCTCAGTTCATCTACACAGCAAGGGAAATATTCATGTGCAGATTCTCAGACTGGTAACCATCAAGGA
Source organism: Epinephelus moara (assembly GCF_006386435.1). Classification (NCBI taxonomy): domain Eukaryota; kingdom Metazoa; phylum Chordata; class Actinopteri; order Perciformes; family Serranidae; genus Epinephelus; species Epinephelus moara. The sequence continues at coordinate 3,766,672 of NC_065514.1, forward strand.
GACTGGCTCCTTCACCTTCCATGTTAATCATCATTTCAATTTTATTCCCAAACCGTTGTGCCTAAGCTATCAATATTTTTTACTAATAATGAAAAGTATGTTGAGTAAAAACCACAATTGCCAAGAAAACTTGACAACAAATGGCACATATTTACCACTCCTGTTCACGTCATGTTTTATGTTACAGTAAACATTTGGTCAAAGATTATCTTAATGCGACATAACTGATGGTGATTCACGTTTTATTTTTCTTCATTTCTGGATACTGTATAATTGTTCTTAAATTTCATGACATTAAAATGTCTTAAAGGGCCAGTGTGTAATATTTGGCATGGTTTATTGTCAATCTGAATCTGAATCTGAATATTCTACCCATTAATATGTTTATACAAGTGTATAATCACTATAAAATTAAATTCGTTTGGTTTTCGTAGCCTTATAATTATGCTTTTATATATATATATAGCAAGGGCCTTGCTTTAGAGAGGTCGCCATCTTGCGCCGCCATGTATGTACGGCAGACCGAGCGGACAATCCAGCCAGCCAGAGAACGCGTTTCGCGTGTATAAATGAACCAACAAAGACAGCGGAAGGAAGGAAGAAGGAGGAGGAAACAGCAGAGTGTTAGTAGTTCATAGATAGAGAGTAGTGAAAAGTTTTTTTAGTTATAAAGTTTGGGAATGGACCACACTTACCACGCAACAGGAGAGAATGAACC
>NC_065514.1:3768957-3774329 GCF_006386435.1 Epinephelus moara
TCCCAGTTTCGGAAAAACTCTAAGACATCAACAGCGAAAGGCAACACACTGATCATTGTCAGGTATGTTTATGAAGTGGACTTATCCAGCCTTGGAGTCTTTTGATTGTTGTTGTGCTGGTTACTCTGAATGCACCAAAAGAGTAAGGGCTGGACTAAAAAGTAATTTATAATTGATTTGAGAATCAAGAAAAGTGTGAGGCTGAGACAATGTGTGTATTGATTAAAGTTTTACTTTTTCCACAGGATTATTAACACCATCAATTCACATAGACATCACTCCCAAAGTTCTGATCAATTCAGGACCTCGTACTCTCTAGCAGTTGAAGCCAAACATGGAGAACACTGGAAATGTGTCAAAAATAACTTATACTAATAGCTTTTCAGCTAATGTCTTTCCTTTTTTTTACAGGAATACTAACACCTCATCAAAATTTGACAACATCACCTGCAGAGATCTCATTTATTCAGGATCTCCTGTCTACCAGCTGAAACCAAAGAAAGAAAATATTGGCACTCTGACAAAAATGACTCTTGGTGAGAAAGATCCAAACAAGATAAATAAAACCATCTTGCTTGTGGGTGAAACAGGAGCAGGAAAATCTACTCTGATCAATGCTTTGGTCAACTACACCATGGGAGTGAAGTGGGAGGACGATGTCTGGTTTCAGATTGTAGAGGACGAGAGGAAAAGTGATCGTGTACGAGATCTTTGGCTTTGAAGATAAAACTCTGCCTTACTCTCTGACCATCATCGACACTCCTGGATTTGGAGACACCAGAGGGATTGAGCATGATGCCATCGTCTGTCGAAGATTATTTGACTTGTTCCGATCAGACGATGGCATCCATGAGATCAATGCAGTGGGTCTGGTGATGAAAGCAAGTGAGAATCGACTGAGTGACCGACTGAGGTACATCTTTGATTCAGTCATGTCTCTGTTTGGAAAAAACATGGAGAAAAAGATTGTCATCCTCATCACACACTCAGATGGTCTGACTGACAGCACAGAGAGAACAAGAAGAAATAAGTTTGCTTTAAAGTGTGTGGGACGTAACAATGAAAGGAATGAGTCAATTCACTGATTTCCTGAAAAACACTGAACCTCAAAACCTGGAGAAAACCATCGAAGTGTTGAGGGCACAAATCAGACTGACAGCCTGCATCCACAACCTGCAGGAAAGGATCGTGCTGACTGAACTAAAACAGAGAGAAATCCATCAGACTCAGGAAACTCTGAAGAACGAGGAGTTCACTGTAGATGTTGATGAGGTCTACGAAGAAAAAGAACCTATCGATGGAGAGATGTGGGGGTTGGTGTTTTTTCAAGGAGCTGTCTGCTGTAAAAAAAAGTGTGAGGAGAACTGTCACTATCCTGGATGAACAATGGCTCCAAGTCCCTCATGGTGTGAGGTCATAAAAGATGGCCGCTGCACTTCATGTACCGGGAAGTGTCCTGTATCAGATCATGTGAATGAAAGCTGCTGGAAGAGTCCTTCAATCATATCATCAAACTGGAGCATCTCCACATGGACTACCTGATTGAGAAGATGGAGGAGAAAGGAGACACAGAGAAGGTCCAGAAACTGGAAGAGATTAAAAGATGAATGGATGAAGATGAAGGAACCAGATCAGTGTGGCGCTACATGTCTGGTGCATTGACAGCAGCTGGTAAAGCAGAGAAAGAAAAGAAGTAGTTGATCAGTGTCAGACTGTGAGCAGCAGACATCCAAGAGACAACGACAGCGAAGAGAAACGGCCAACAAATAATAACCTTCCATCCTGCAGAGTAAAACTTAAAGTGTAAAGTTGATGTAATAACTTCATCAGAAAATGAAAATGTAATCAGCTTTTAAATGTAACTGTGTCCTTCATGGAAACAGCGCCCTCTGTGGTTTATAATGTTTCTGTTTGTTCTTGTAGTTTCATGTTTAATGACCAACAGTCACTTCACTGTACACATTACTGACCAGTCTGAACAACAGCTCTGGTTTGAAATGGAGTGAGGACGCCCCCTGCTGGTTAATGCTGAGTACAACAGCTCCCTCCCTCCTCTATATCCTCCTGAGACCTCAGCTTTTGTTTGGTATGCATTTTCAATTTCTCTGAGCTATTTGGGAATGTAGGACCTGATCACTGTTAAACACTACGCATTGTCTTTGAACAGCCAGTAGATGTGTCCTCATACGGGGACGATGGGCTTATCTTTAATAGTCACAAGTGTGTCATAAATTATAAAACTGTTTCAGTTATTTCAACACCTGAACATTGTTGTGCAAAAACTAAACAAAAAGTCCAAATGTCCTCAAACAAAACAATATTTCAGTCCAAATGTCCTCAAACGAGTACTTCATAATTAACAGCATTTAGTTTGTTAATGTTGCTGAAATTGGTCAAATTTGTTGCCATATCAAACTACAGACGTTATTTAGCAGAAATAATTACTGTGATCAGGTTTGCACCTCGTCCACTGTTGTGTCGGGATCACAGGTTGTGACAACAGGTCCAAGTTAAGCAGAATGAAGTATGAGGTGCAGGAAACCCAAAATATGAGGTCCTCATAAGGACGCAGGGTCTCAGGAGGATATCACAAACTAAGGTCACATGGTGTTGGACAGAAATACTTTTATTTATCTGTAGTTTCTTTGTGTTGGTTCATTGTTTCTAATCTTTTTCTCATGTGATTTTTTTAATCGATTCTGATGTCACTCTGATGTACTTTTATTTTATTCATACCCCGCTGTCTTCATGTGTCTTCATGCTTGTAACGACTAGTTAAAACATGTCACATGACGCAGGCCACATGGAAACATTTTGTTCCATTTATTTTGTCCTTTATGTTTTTAACAAGTCATATTGTTAGTGATGTCATATATTGTGTTGTTTTCTGTGAATCCTGAATAAAATCTGTGCTGATGAAGTCAGTTTGTTCAGAGCGTCTTCACTGGACCATCAGCAGGTTTTTGGCTCTGTTGAAGTTTCTGCTGAACTTTGTTTGTCTTTGTTACTGAAACAGTTTGAGTTCATTGTGAGCAGCAGCTCTGACACAGATTCACTGGACAAACACACACCACCATTAAAACTGATGCTTCATTCAAGTGTCATGAAGACTGTTGGTGATGGTTTCTGTAGTGACCACTAGAGGGAGCCAACACTGCATCACTGTAGGGATGATGTGGCCTGACGAGACTCTGCTCAACTTCAACACACACACACCTGTGCCCTATTTCAGAGAGCAGGCTCAATCAGCCCTGAGTGTGTTCAGCCTGAGGTGTGTTCACGGTGAGCGCCACAAGTCATCAGCAATGGAGCACAAGTGACATGATTTTCTCAGGCAGAAAGTTAAAAGCAGAGTTACTTATTTCATTGCAACTGAACTGGAGATTTTAATGACAGCGTAAGAGGTTGGAAGTGTCTTTAAAAAGACTGCAGAGCATGTTAAAAGGTAATTAAGTGATGCAATGTGATGTGTTAATATGTCTAATAAACAGAAAATATAGAGACATTTTTATATATTAACAATTGTCATATGTTTTAATATAATTTGCTGTATCCTCTTATTCGGCTGTAACGTGATGGAGCCCAAACACACTGGGCACAAACTCAACATCAAACACACAGATATTAAACAGACTGGTAAAAGTTTTGTTTCTACTGACTTCACTCTGTCAGTATTAGGCTGAGGTTCATTTAACTGCTGTGAAATGACTTCATGTAATCTCCTTTATTCTCACGTGGAGCTATTATGGGATGTTGAGCCCCATCAATGAGCCAGTTACATCTTTGAATATAAGAAAAGTATTCATGAATGACTGCATCATGTATCCACATAAACAGGTCAAAGTGTTTTCAGACCCAGAGTCTCTTTTCTTACAGCTGGACAGAGCGCTGCCTTGCTGATGTGTTCAGTGTCTCTGATGTTTAAAGAAAACCCACAATGTGTAATATTTGATATATCTGGGTGGAGAAGACTGTTCAGATACCTTAAAACTTCAGTTAAATGCCCAGTCCCTCTTACTAGCTCGGTGTGGCTACACATTTTGAGAAATAAAGGCCTGTCTCAATTAGAGGCCTGGTCTGGTTGCCAGCAGTTCATTTTTTTGTAGGAATAGTAGTCGTACAGTAGCTCTTCAAATGTATAAAGCCAGGCTACATCAAATGTGTCCATTCCTGGATTACCTTGTAAATTATTCTTATTCCTTTAGTCTGTAAGGGTCCTTAGATGAAAAGAGTCAAAGGGGTTTTTCATAAAAAGCTGTGAGGATTGTTTTAACAGGATAAAGTGGTGTTGTGTCGGTCAGGTGCTGTAATCAGGGCCCGTATTCACAAAGATTCTCAGAGTCCTCTCAGAGAGCTCCTAACTTAGCCTAAAAATTCCTAGCAAGGAATCTTAGCTCAAGAGTGATTCAGGAAGTTTCTGAGAGCAACTCTGAGCAAGGAGGGGACAGAGGCTGCGGTCGGAAAGTCCCTCCTATCGTCTATTCCTAATCACTATTCCTCCTTGACCTCGGTGGGAAACGTCACGAGGTCAAGGAAACATGAGTAGGAGAATTCATAAGGACTCAGGAACACAGAACCGCTGAGCTGAGAGAATCTGACCGCACTTACACTGGGCTACGTCATCATGCGACGGCGGATGTCAGTGACATTGTCGACCGTGGTGAAACTACAGTTTAGTTTAGATGGACTACAAAAAGCGCATCTCAGACACTCTGCCCCGTGCCTACTTACCATGTTGCTTCATGCAGGCGATATAAACGTGGACAGCACAGTGAAAAATATGACTTAATTACCAACGTCTGAATTGAATTAAAACAGACAGATGGCAGTCACAACACTGAAACGCTGAAAATGGTTGCTCACACTCACCCTCCTGAATCATTGTGATTATTTATGACAAGTGTTTGCAAGAGAGGCAAATATGTTAGGCTTACAAATCCACTACTGTACATATCATTCTTAAGAATTAAAAACATCTAAATAAAAACGTTTCATATCCATTTTTCTTGAAAGACAAACTTCTGTGTTAATGTGCCAATCAGTCATCGTCTGTCATTTGCTTACAATAGTTTAAAAACGACCACAAAACTCAGTAAACACCTTGAAATGTTGATATGATTGTGCCTTGAAGTTATTTTTTATTTTATTTTTTTAATTGTGTTTATTGGATTATCCATTATATCAGTGACAATAACAACACAGAAAAAAAAGAAAAGAACAAATAACAAGAGCATACATAGGGATGAAGGTGCACCTGTGCAATAAACAGTATATCCTCTGCCTATGGACAGGTTTTCTGTGTTTGCTGATGTTCGTATGCAAGAAATGAGTAAACTATTCAATTCACAGAGAGAGCAGAAAGGGAAAAAAAA
>NC_065514.1:3774372-3792199 GCF_006386435.1 Epinephelus moara
ATCCAAGGGTTTTAAGGGGGCCCCCCTGCCCGCCCAGACACCAGGGGGAGGGGAAGTGTGTGGGAAGGGAGGGGAGAGGGGGGGGGGGGGGGGGGGGGGGGGGGGGGGGGTAGAGATTTGGGAGGCTTTATTCTAAGTGTTTGGGTGAAATTCATTTGTGTAATAGTCTAAAAAGGACTGCCTCCCGCTGAAGAGGTGCTCCAGCCGCACACGTGCCCGTATAAGAGCAGAGATGTCAGCATCTGTCTCAGCTTCATGTAACGGTGACTTACATGGTGATCTCCGTGACTTTTCAGTCATGTCGAGCCAGTTGTTCTTTTTCTTTTCCTTTCGTCACTTCTTTCGTTCTTCCTCTTCTCCTACTTCTTCAGGTTTATTCGTTTGTCTCCGTGAATGGTCGGTTGATTTAAATATTGCTCCCGCAAAACATTGTGGGATTAAATTATCTCCTTTCCTATCGCTTAGGAAAGTCAGATGTATCCTATGCTAAAGGAGATCTGAAAGGAACCACTGAACCTCCTTTCCTTAGTGTTTAGAGAATTCGAACAGCTCTTATCATGGCGGCCACTAAAATATTTCCAGGTCATTTCACTCAGCTAGGAACCTTCCTAAGCAAAAAAGACTTTCCGACCGCAGCCAGAAACTTTTATCTTAGTGAGAAGGTGTGGTTGACCCCGTTGCTAGGTATGACAGTCTTCTAAAAGCTGTGATTGGTTGTTACAAAAAGGAAAAAATAAAAAAATTAAAACAAATGCGCTCCTAGTAATGAATGGACAGTGAAATCAACCGATCATAGACCTTAGACTGTATTAAGAAATGTGTAATCGTGAAAATAATTTTATGTCATGATGATGAAACTCAGCAAAATTAAATTAATTGTTACACAGCTTCAAATGGTGATTATTATATTGATTTGCTTATTGTTATGTTTACTCGCCACGCTGGTAATTTTACTACTAAATCTATTTGATATTAATGGTGGACGCAGACTCAGCTGTCAGCAGTTACTGTGATTGCTGGCCTCCTTGTAAAAAGCGGTTTGATTTGGCAGAATGACCAAAACAACGAATGAAATGGAGAAAAAAAGAACGAGAAAGCCGAACTGGACAGAAGAGCAGTGCCTGCTGTTGGCACAGCTCGTGGAGGAGAACAAAGGAGTTTTAAGAGGGAAATTCGGTCCCGGGATCACGGCACAAGGGAAGAGGCAGACTTGGGAGCGCATTGCCCGACAAATCAATGCGTCGTTCCCTCTCCTTTTACGCACAAGCGATGAGTGTGAGAAGCGCTGGTACGTGCTGCAATCCAAAGCGGGCGTTATTGCGTTACTACGCTGGGTGGGAAAAGTAAGCTCATCCCTGATGAGGTCAACCACAAACATTATCCCTGCACGATCAAGCCGGTAGCGTCTTATTAAATCACTGTCGTTCAATATACGGAGAATATCTCTCCTTCCTCTCTGTCTTTCCGCCATCTTCTCTGTTTAAGACACTCTTAGGCTTCTTAAAAGTCCTCCTCCCTCCTCTTAACAGTTTTTCACCTTAGGAGCTCTCTTAAGGCCTAAGATGCTTTGTGAATAACTTTTATCTTACCGAGGGAAAATTCTAAGAAAAATCTTAGAATTCGGGGAATTCTAAGATTTTTTAGAGCCCGAAATATACCGAGTGGGTTGGGATATCGGTGCTGTATGGAGTTGGATTTGTTGTTGTTTATGTAGTTATTGTTTGAGCTGTGTTTGGGGCGTGTAAAAAGGGTTTTTACAGCCGTGTAGTCGAGGTTTTGCTGTTTAATTTGATGTGCAACATCACTATATTCTTCGTGATCAGTGCATTGTTTCACACTGTGCTTGCAAAGTCACTTTTAAAGTCACCCAATTAGGAGACTTTCGGGTTTAACAGGTTTTAAAGTAAAGTATTTAGTAAGTATTTAAACTTGTGCTCTGATAGTGACCTTTATAATACCTTTTGAGAAAAACACATTACCAAGTTAACAGAACAGAAAACTTCCTTTATTATCAACCGCACAGACGTTGATTCCATAAAACACGTCAACAAAACAAAGTGGTACATAAACACATTTTAATAAATCCAATCAATATAAAGAAGAAACAAAATCAACAAAACAAATCAATAAAAGAAAATATATTGGCACTTCACATTAAAGCAGATGATCCCAAAAGCTTCAGAAACACATGGACAAAACAGAAACAAGATATAAAAAAATATTACAATAACAAATCCATTATTTTAGAAAACAAAACACAAGACATTCAATAAAACAAATAACTATTACAATAATTAATGAATATTATTGATATGTTACTGATCACATGTCAGGTAAGGTACTAATTGTTTTCTATTTTGGTCGTATTTTCAACATTGAAGGTCGAGCACACAATTTGCATTTTCATTTAAGAACTTTAAGTTTCGATAACACTGGTGTATTTATCCAGGTGGTGTTAGCTCGGGGAAATTAAACATTGAATTGAGGTAGTCAGGTGTTGAGTGTTTGCAGCAGTTAGCTTGATGTATTTATCCAGGTGTAAACACCTGTGTAGGAGTACTAAATGGCCCCACTTACACCTGTTTTATGACGTGTGATCTGGATCTGCATAGGTTATCTGAATAATGACATCTGATCCAGGTCCTTACATGTGCAGCAGGTATTAAAACATATTGTCGTCGTTCTCTCGATTTGACAATTTGTCATTTCCTACTTCCAGGTCATATTTTAATGTTATTTTCCTACTTCCTGTTATGAGTCCTACAAAGGCTCCTAACAGCCACAAATATGGAAGTACTGCTCATGTTCCCTTTCAAGATAACCACCACTGTTTGAAAATGTAGATTTCTTTGATGTGCTTTGTTGCAGTGAATATTTATTATGATATCCGGTGAAATTTTACTTCCTGCTAAAGGTAAGTTCATTTCATTCTGAAATGTTGAGACACGTGCTGCCTTCACTTGCAGCTGGCTTGGTCGTATTTTCAACATTTTCATTTGAGACGTCCAAGTAACAAGAACACTGATGCTGAGCGACTGACACCAAAGAAAGAATTTAAAGGTAAGTTCAGCATCAACATACGTCACAGTTTGTGAACTTGGACATTTCACAAAGTGTCCAGTTGAGGTAGTTGGGGTACTCTAGCTAGGTTTAGCTAGATTTATTTAGGTGTATCTACATGTTACTAACTAGGAGCACTTGAACCTTATCTTTAGGTGCTAGAAGGACAATTAGCCAGAAGTGTAAAAGATACCTTTACAGAGGCAACAGATAGGATTCGTAAATAAATGAGTAAAGAGACCGAGCAACAATTATCAGATTTATCTGAAGAAAAAACAAATAGTAATGCAAATAATTATAGCAGAATGCACAGTACCAGTACACACAACTCATGATGATATCATTTACTGTGAGTTGTACTGGTACTGTGCATTCTGCTATAATTATTTGCATTACTATTTGTTTTTTCTTTAGATAAATCTGATAATTGTTGCTCAGTCTCTACTCATTTATTTAGTAGAGTGTCCACACACCTTCTCAATCTACATATACATAGAGGTATACTGGTGGCTTTACAGCCTACATTTTATTGATTATCTCTGATCCCCACGCTCAGTTTGGTCGTTGCCACAGTGCGACGCAACACCACTGACCGTAGGTGGCGCCAAGCTAAAAAACCCAGAATCCTATCTGTTGCCTCTGTAAAATAAAAATAAAATAAAAGTTTTTGACTTAAGATAAAATAAAATAAAATAAAATAGAATAAAATATAAAAAAGTTGCCTTTTTGGGGGCTAAAGGTGCTTGAAACTCACAGAACTTTGCAAGTGCATCAGAACTGGTGATAAATGTTGTATTTCATGGGTATCTTGTTCAGGTGTGACAAAATGACTCGATAGCTCCTCCCACAAGTTTATCACAGCTGAGGCCGCGCCCTTTAAATATGACAGAGATGAACAATATTTGGTGCACATATGTCCAGATTTTTATATGAGCCTCTTGAAGACAAACACTGAACTCAACAGGAAGTCAGTCTTCTCTTCCTCCTCCTGAATATTTTCTCTCTCCTCCATCATTTAGAAATCAGCTCTATCAAATCAGGTCTCCTATTCTGAGTTGTCTTCTTCATGTGTCCTGTCCACTGCTGAAGTGTGTTGTGCCACAGTGAGAATCATGCGTGTCAAACAGACGATGCTCTATAGTCACATGGATTAAAGACACCTGAGATGCACCAATAATTTTCAGGCACACAGGTCTCATAGTTTCAGCCACCGCCCTCATGACCACACCTTACCTGACATGCAGATTGACTGATAAATCACGAGCTTCACCTTTGTGCTCAGTTTCCTTTGTATCACGACATTCCAACATCGCCCACATCACTGTTGACGATGGGTCAGTCAGCCTGTTGATCTTGAATTCATAGAGCCCTTGTCAGGGCCGTGCCTGACCAATTTGGCACCCTGGGCAAGATATTTGCTGGTGCCCCTCCAACTTACGGTTCGGTTCAAACCTCGGTTTTCAAAAACTACTAAAGAAACATTTCAAAAACTTCCTGAAAAAATGTCTGGATTTTATTAATTATTAAGCAAATGTTGCATTGCAATAAACAACATGAACATTACTTAAGTTATATTAACTTACAGTTCACAATAAATTAAAAAAAACTTGTTAATCTCTTAACAGTCTACATTCTCTAAATAATCTTATTTCTCCACTTGCAGTTTGTGTGTGGGAGGGAGATGCACTTGAGGCTGCATCACTTGGTGCTGAGGTGGATGAGGTGGCTGCAGTTACATTAGTAGGCCCAGGATTTGCAGAGGTGGGGCACAAATACTTCACAAGTGCATCTAGAAAGAGGAGATATGTATATTTGACAAACTGGGCTTTTACAATATATTAATCAAATAGCTGTTGTGAAACCATCATGGCATAACCATAATAGCACCTATCATTACAGCCTGCCTTGATCTAATGACATTTTAAACACAGCAAACAGCCAAAATATAAAAAATGCAACTGTAACATCACAAATCTGAAAACTGGAAAACATAAATATACAGTATACGAATATATGCCTGGCTGGTAAACAGTGAGTGGTTTGTGCAGTAGCACACTAAACATTAAAAGAAAAGAGAGGCCAATATATTAAATTATGTTGCTTATTCATTCCCCCAAACACTTTGAGTCTTTCTTTCCAACTTTCTCTAAGATGGGAGCAACATTAAAGTCCGTGTAAAGCAGCAAAAAATGTCTGTTATAAGTTTGTCACATCACAGAAATATGTGTCATTAATTACTGAGCCAAATTTGAAAGATTAAAAAAAATCTCTAAGTATATAAAATTAGCTCTCAAAATCATGGAAAAACAAGCATTTCTCTCTGCTGTGAAACGCTGGGAGCGTGTCCGGAGGGGATGGCTGCAGCCTCTTGTCTCGTGACTCCAGGCTGCAGCCATTCAGTCCACGCCCACTCGCGGGAGGGAAGCTGCCTCCGTGTACTGTACAAAGACGTAACCCCGCACCAGCAGCCAGCGGAACGGGAGGATGTAATCCAGGGAGGGAGAGTGTCGGTTCGGCTCCACTGACTGAAAATATTTTTTCCAGCGGATGTCTTAGTTACAACATGATTGAGCTAACTGGAGCAGTTTCATGTCGTATCCGACAACGGGAGGCTTTTAACAGATGACGTCCTGATGTTAGCTTTGCTGCTGCTAACTGAATAAATACCACACATAGCAACACAAAACTGCTTTGCTAGCTCAATCATGTTGTAACTAAGATATCCGCTGGAAAAAATATTTTTTTCACAGACCGTTTATTGAGTTATTACAGACATTGCTAACGGCTAATGGCTAACGGCTAACAGCTAACGGTTAGCCCAGCTAATCTATAATAACCATGTTAATTACAAAACGTGCACACAGAAATAGTAATGTTTGTTCAGTCATTGTGTTTATAGACTTAACAAACATCAGATTAGTCTACACGGTGATATAGTGACGTGAAAAATGTGAGATATATATATGTATATAGGCCTAGTGAAACTGCTGCTTTTCTATACTACTGCTTCTTCTTCTTCTTCTTCTTCTTCTTCTTCTCTCAATTTATTGGCGGATTGCAAACAACTTCCAGGTGCATACCACCACCTACTGTACAAGAGTGTGTATTTATACTGCTACAGCCTCAGGGGGCGTGTTTGCAGCAGGGATAGCTCCGTTACGTAACGCGGCTATGATTTAAGGCCCGCCCACTAAATCCAGAAAATTGAAACCTAGAAACACAGTTTGTGGAGCCTAGCTCCACAATTCCATTGTAAATGGTTGAAAGGCTTTTTTACACATTTTGAGGAGTACTTTCATGACCTATTTAATGTGTTTAGTAGAAAATAGCAGAATTTGCTTTACACGGACTTTAACTGACATTAACTCTAGCTGAATGCTGAAAGTGTTCCTGAAACAAATGGCTAATGAAGTCGCAGTAACGTTATGTAGTAGTACTGTACGTTAGTCTAACCGCTAATCATTAGCGGCTAATGAGCTGACGTTAGTTTGCAAGTGCTTCAGTAACTGTAACTTACGTTGTGTTTCTACCATTTTAAATGAAGTGTTTCATCACATCACATCATTACTTCGGTCTCGTTCACATTTCTTCTCCTCTTCTTTTCTTTGTTTTTGTACTGCGCCCAGAGGGCTTTAGCCTCTTCATGATGGCATTAGCATGGCAGGAGGCACCGGACTGTCAGTTTGTCACTCAGCAGCATCACATTACAGAAGATGGCAGGTAGTGGGGGGAGGGGGGAGGGGGGCGCGGTTAGGGACCGTGGCGAAATTGGTGCTGCCTGCCAGAGAGGCAGAAGGATGCCAGACAGGCAGAAATTGAAATTAGAAATATTTCATTATTATTTAAAGACGTATGGCTATATGTACTGTTGTTATTTTGTAGTGTATTCTTGTCTATTTTTTTTTTAATAGAATGGGAAACAAAACAAAACAAAACAAAAAAAACACCTCACTGCCTGGCGCCCTCTGGCATGTGGGCGCCTATAGCATTTGCCTAACCTGCCCTATGGGCGGCACGGCCCTGACACAGTCCATCACCTACTTCCTGTGAAAGATCTGCGTTCATACAGTGCTGCTGAAAACCAAGGCTTTTGTTACACGCTAAAAACATGTGAACCCAGGTATGTGACTCCGCCCCCTCACAGCTGTACCCGAGCTCTACAGAGAGGTGACGCATAGAGCTGTGGAACCTTTGAGTGCAGCAGGAAGGGCGGAGTTAACCTGTGACGCCTGGGCTTCAAGCTCAGAGGATTCATATGTGACTATAACAGGACATTATCTGACAGAGGACAGGAGACGCCGTCTCACGTCCTCCGAACTAGAGCGGGACATTATCTGACAGAGGACAGGAGAAGCTGTCTCACGTCCTCCGAACTAGAGCGGGACATTATCTGACAGAGGACAGGAGGAACTAGAGCGGGACATTATCTGACAGAGGACAGGAGAAGCTGTCTCACGTCCTCCGAACTAGAGCAGGACATTATCTGACAGAGGACAGGAGACACCGTCTCACGTTCTCCGAACTAGAGCGGGACATTATCTGACAGAGGACAGGAGACACTGTCTCAGGTAGAACTGAAAAAAGGAAAACAAAAAGTATTGAGATGCTGATAGGAGGGAGGAGATTCTATTTAAAGACAAGTCAATGAAATCATGTGAGTAGTGAAGGTTCATCCCCTCAGCTGACAGAAAACTCTTAACACTGAGTGCTCTTCATCTTCCTGCCTCACAGCATCGCAAAGGCTCTCTGGAGCAACCAACACAGGTAAGACTACTTTAAAATCCTGACCTTGACATTAGAAAGTATTTCTATTACTCTTTCAAAGTATAAACAACTGCAGCTATCGATTATTTTAGTAATCAAGGACAACTACTAATAAGAAATACTTTTGCTTTGATGAAGAGCAATGGTAAAGATACAAAAGAGAAGCTGAGACAGGTCTCTTAAATGAACAATTAATTGTTTTCCTTTGTAGAAAAATCAACATTTATTTATTAAACTGCATAAAAAAATTGCTGCTTACACCACCTCATATTTTGCTCTTTGGGGTATTGTGTTTGGTGAGGACAGTTTTACTGTACAGAAGTTTTCATTAGTTTTTGCTTGAAAGGATCCCAAATCTGTGCAATCCATTTGTTATCTATGCAACAGCACTTTATTTACTTGCACCAGCACTTTATGGTAAGCACTTTCCTTCTTTGCACACTAGCTCGACTGGTCTCTATACTATATCCGTGTACTTGTATTGTGTATGTTCTGTTTATTTTCTTTTTGTCTTCTTTTTTTCTTTTTTATTCTATTTTTTCTGATGTAATATCAACCTGCCAAGGGACTACAGATGGAAACTAGCCTACGGCTAAAATCTGGCATATTTACGTGTTTTTAAATAAATAAATTGAAATTGAAATTGAAATTGAAACCTTGGACACTCTCTGTCATTGTCTCTGGCCTGTCTCTTCTCTTCCTCCTCCTGAATATTTTCTCTCTCCTCCATCATTTAGAAATCAGCTCTATCAAATCAGGTCTCCTACTCTGAGTTGTCTTCTTCATGTGTCCTGTCCACTGCTGAAGTGTGTTGTGCCACAGTGAGAATCATGCGTGTCAAACAGACGATGCTCTATAGTCACATGGATTAAAGACACCTGAGATGCACCAATAATTTTCAGGCACACAGGTCTCATAGTTTCAGCCACCGCCCTCATGACCACACCTTACCTGACATGCAGATTGACTGATAAATCACGAGCTTCACCTTTGTGCTCAGTTTCCTTTGTATCACGACATTCCAACAACGCCCACATCACTGTTGACGATGGGTCAGTCAGCCTGTTGATCTTGAATTCATAGAGCCCTTGTTATGAAACTAAAAAGATGATCCAGCAGCATTATGTTTGATACCAAATGGACAGAACCTTGAGGAGACTGGCTGCACTGGAACACTATGAGCCTTAAACCCTGTTTGCTTTACAATTGAACTGTGATCTTCATTTAATGACGTAAAACATGCAGTGAGAGCAGAATTATCCTTTAACGTCTCTGCAGTTGTTTCTAGGCTGTTGTTGATTTGACTGTAATTTTGTAGAATCATTTGTTGGTGTAGGAGATGAATGAAAACAATATTAATATTATTTTTCATCCAGGCACCAACACCTCTTTCAACCCAACTTTGTGAAGCCATCTCCACTAGGACCACCATGGCAAAAGGGTAAGTAACATTAACACAATTAGCCATTCACATTTTTTTTATGTTGCTCTGATACTGGGTACCACACAACAGGCATCAAAACTCAAACATCAAGTTAAGAGCAATCCCAAAAATCTTAACCTGATAAAGAGGCAGAGATCAAGGAAGGCAAATAAAAGAGGCAAACTTTAGCAAGAGGCAAGAGGAGTCAGAGTGCATACCAATAACACAGGAGGGAGGCAGAATCTCCCAAGGCTAGACAGGTGAGAAGCGTTATAATGCGTCTGGTTTGGTATTCTTGGAACCTGCACAATGAAAACAGGGCCCACTTTGCTTGTCAGTTTCTCTGTCTCTTCCAATCCAATCCAATCCATTTTATTTATAAAGCACAATTTAAATAAACACAAAGGTTTCCAAAGTGCTGTACAGTAAAATAAACACAATAAAACATAATAAAAAGACAAAATACTACATAAAATCAACAACCTACGTGGTGTTAAAAGCCAAAGAAAAGAGGTGCGTTTTAAGAAGAGTTTTAAACTTAGACAGTGAGGAGGCCTGTCTAATGTGCAGCGGCAGTTCATTCCACAATTTTGGAGCTGCAACCAAAAACGCTCGGTCCCCTCTGAGCTTCAGCCTAGTTTTGGGAACCCTCAAGAGCAGCTGGTCAGCCGACCTGAGAGAGCGGCAGGGTGTGTAGGGTTACAGAAGCTCAGAGAGGTACGCTGGGGCAAGACCATTTAGAGATTTAAAAGCAAATAAAAGAATTTTAAAATGAATCCTAAAATGGACGGGTAGCCAGTGGAGTGAAGCTAAAATCGGTGAAATGTGCTCAAACTTTCTTGTGCCAGTTAAAAGACGTGCAGCTGCGTTCTGTACCAGTTGAAGGCGTGCGATGGAGGACCCACTGACCCCCATATAAAGTGCATTGCAGTAATCTAGCCGAGTGGTCACAAAGGCATGAATTACTGTTTCAAAGTGCTGTCTCTGGAGAAAAGGTTTTACTAATGCCAGCTGCCTTAACTGGAAGAAGCTTGTTTTCACCACAACTTTAATTTGGCTGTCAAACTTGAGATCTGCATCCACTTTTACCCCCAGATCATTAACAATAGGTTTGGTGTACTGTGCCAAGGAACCCAGATCGACTGGGGGGGTCACAGAGGTGCCACCAAAGACCATCACTTCAGTCTTCTTTTCATTAAAATTTAAAAAGTTTAGAGCCATCCAGGCCTTGACCTCATCTAAACAATTTAACAGCGGCTTAAGGGAGAATGAATCAGCCTTTTTAAGGGGGACATAGATCTGGCTGTCATCAGCATAACAGTGGAATAGAATGCCGTGCTTCCTGAGAATGGAACCAAGTGGACGAAGATACAAAGAAAATTAAAGAGGGCCCAGCACTGGAAACAGAGAGAACCTCTTGTTATCTGTCCAGATGATAAACAGTTACTTTGCTCCCTCTGACAAAGGCCTCCACTCCTCCAGTGCCACCTTGACTGCTAACAGCTTTCAGTGAAGCTCCTTCCTGGATCTAGGACATCAGCACCATCTTGACCATGACAGGTTCCACCTTAATGTTGCCACCATGAAACCCAGGAAACAGACCTTAGGGATGTGAAATCCGTACTTTCCAGCTCTCGCAAAGAATTTGTTCTCCCGGAGTATTCTGCCTCTGATCTGACCTTAACTGTCTGAACATACATAAGTGATTTCAAGTTGCCAGAATTCCCTATGTCTCTCTTAATTATGCTAGTGCATGATTAGGCAATTCACTTAAACATAGCTGGCCACACAAAATAAGGTTACACAAAATATAGGTTCACAATGTGTTAGAGCGAAAAACCTGTCGGCTGTTTACAGGAAAACTTACTTACAGCCCCTCCCACTGGCGACCTTCAACGTGAACCCATCAATATTACATACAGTGATTACTCATACATAGCATCATCAGTAGGTAACTAAACAAGAATACCAACTCTTGGACGATTATCAGAGAGTACAGGATTCTTAACTATAAATGTTTGTCTACGTGACTGTAATGATGACAAAAAACATACTGTGGAATCGATATGATCGGTGATATTACAATAAAATCACAAGTAAAGCAATTACATTTAGAGGGGAAAGCTTGTTGTTCCCCAGGAAATAGTTTGTACCAGGCAGAGGCCTGACATAGTGTTGTGGTCAGTGAGTCAACGGTTAGTTTATTTCATTGAGCTGACAGTTCCTTGGGAAGACTCAGTAGAAGAAGCTTATGAAAGAAAAAAGCTTAGATATGCAGACTTAGGAGCAAAAGCTGAGCAGCGAGGACGGAAAACTAGGATTTGTCCAGTGGAAGTGGGGTGTAGGGGATTCATAGCAAGATCAGCTGTCTCACTCCTGGGGGAACTCGGAGTGCAGGGACAGAGTTTGAGGAAGACAGTGAGGGAAATGTCAGATGAAGCAATTAAATGTAGCCAGTTTATCTATAAGAGAAGAGGTAATGTCAGTTGGGGGCCAGCAGGGAGAACTACTAAGCAGGGCACGTAACTCCTTGAGATCAGGTGGAGAGATCCACTTCCTCTCAGGAGAAATCCAGGAAGAGGAAGGTTATTTAAGTGTGGTAGTGGCCTATTTTAATCCCTTTTGTTTGAGACCATGCTGCAAGGTGAGTGTGTTTGCTGATCCTGTGAGTTTATCTATCTCCTTTAACTTTAGCTTATATTGTAGTTATGCTATGTAGCGTGTGAAATAGAGTATGGTGAATGTGCTAGGAAAGGTAGTATCAGCACTGTCTCTACCTGGAGCTCGCATGTATGGAGCCTGGGTTTGGTTGAAGGTGGCAGTGCTGTTTGGGCTGAGAAAGCCATGTGTAAGTAAGGTAAAGGAGGTTGTTGGGTTGGTGTGGGGAGCAGTGAGACCTGGCATTAGGGGAGTGTCTCTGGGACGCCAGAGATCCCTGTCTAGCCTCCTGGAGGTGTCTTGGGACCAACTAGACGAAACACTGGTGAAAGGAGGTTCCCACCTGATGACCCCAAAGACATGCTAGTTGTCACTGCTCACTGGTCTGTATAGTTAAGCCTTCCCATAATATCTCATCATAGGGCTTAGGAGGTTATTCACTGAGTGCTGATCCTTTCTCTAGAGCACAAACTTCTTGTGTTTATTTGAATGAATGAAATCACAACTATAGATGAGAACATATATGAATAAGCTAAAATAAACAGTAAGTTAACAAAACATATGTAATGTAATGCAATACTGTGATGTGACATGGAGTCATGAGTAGATGTAATGTAGTAGTGTAATGTGTACAAGCAGAATATTAAAGCTCATAAAATTATCCTGTCTGCCTGTGATGCTGCAATTGGGTTAAAACCACACCCATTACACTTTTCAGTTGGTTTCCAGTGTTTAAATTTGGATTTTCATGTTTAAAGCTTTCATTTTAATATTTCTTGATGCATTATCTTTGTCCCTTTAAATTGCCTGTGTTTTTCAAAATCATGTGACCTGATTCGAGAGGCATTACAACACTAGTGAACTTTTAACAAATGGCTGCAACATTTTGTTCAAATCAGTAATTAGAAATTGTGGTATAGTTTTCCTATATTTGATTTAGTGTTGCTTTTGACAAGAACTAGAAACTAAGACACTGTAGATATACATGGAGAGAGGTGTAAAATCTGTACATAAAATTTAAATATGTAAATTATCAACTTTTTCTTTACAGGAAATATGACGACATCATCAGAGAGAGCAATAAAATCCCTTCAAAAGATCCTGCTCTCTACCAGCTGAAATCAAAGGAAGAGAGTATTGGCACTCTGACAAAAATGACTCTTGGTGAGAAAGATCCAAACAAGATAAACAAAACCATCTTGCTTGTGGGTGAAACAGGAGCAGGAAAATCTACTCTGATCAATGCTTTGGTCAACTACGCCATGGGAGTGAAGTGGGAGGACAGTGTCTGGTTTCAGATCGTAGAGGACGAGAGGAAAAGTCAGTGTGAAAGTCAGACATCAGATGTGATCGTGTACGAGATCTTTGGTTTTGAAGATAAAACTCTGCCCTACTCTCTGACCATCATTGACACTCCTGGATATGGGAGCACTACTGGGATCGAGCATGATGCCATCGTCTGTCAAAGATTATTTGACTTGTTCCGATTAGACAATGGCATCCATGAGATCAATGCAGTGGGTCTGGTGATGAAAGCAACTGATAATCGACTGAGTGATCGACTGAGGTACATCTTTGATTCAGTCATGTCTCTGTTTGGAAAAAACATGGAGAAGAAGATTGTCATCCTCATCACACACTCAGATGGTCTGACTCCTGAAAATGTTCTGCAAGCTCTAAAAGATGCAAAAATCAAATGTGCTAAAGATGAAGAGAATCAGCCTCTTCATTTTATGTTCAATAATCGCCAGAGCACAGAGAGAACAAGAAGAAATAAGTTTGCTTTAAAGAGTGTGTGGGATGTAACAATGGAAGGAATGAGTCAATTCACTGATTTCCTGAAAAACACTGAACCTCAAAACCCGGAGAAAACCATCGAAGTGTTGAGGGCACAAATCAGACTGACAGCCTGCATCCAAAACCTGCAGGAAAGGATCGTGCTGACTGAACTAAAACAGAGAGAAATCCATCAGACTCAGGAAGCTCTGAAGAACAAGGAGTTCACTGTGGAAGTTGATGAGCCTTACAAAGAAAAAGAACCTATCCATTGTGGGATGTGGGGGTTGTTCTTTCAAGGAGCTGTCTGCTGTAAAAAGTGTGAGGAGAACTGTCACTATCCTGGATGCACAATGGCCTGGAAACCAGGACACTGTGAGGTCATAAAAGGTGGCCGCTGCACTTCATGTACCGGGAAGTGTCCTGTATCAGATCATGTGAAAGAAAACTGGATTTATGTGACCAAGACAAAGAGAGTTAAAAAGACTCTACATGTGAATGAGACAGGCAGTGAGGAGAAGTCAAGTCTTTTGGAAGATCTAAAAAAGAAAATGGAAGAACTTCAGAGAGAAACAGATCAGTTCCTGGAAGAGTCCTTCAATCATATCATCAAACTGGAGCAGAATGCCCTGAAAGTGAATGCAGTGTCCACTCATGTCGACTTGGACCTCCTGATTGAGAAGATGAAGGAGAAAGGAGACACAGAGAAGGTCCAGAAACTGGAAGAGATTAAAAGACGAATGGATGAAGATGAAGGAACCAGATCAGTGAGGCGCTACATGTCTACAGCAGGTAAAGTATTGACAGAAGTGATGAAGTAGTTGATCAGAATCACTGTGAGTAGACAGCTGTGTAGAAAACAAAGTCTACACTGTTGATAAAATGTGTTTAATTCTGTATCTATAAAAATCGATGTATAGACTCATCCTGCAGTTATCACTCTCAGTCATCACTTATGACCTTCTCTCAGTGTGTGGTGGATTTATCTGCAGAGACTCTCCCTGGAGTTGTTATTTTCTTCTTATCGTCTGTGTTGAGGACATTTGAGTGTCCCCACAGTGCTCAGGTGAGGTGGTTAGCTACCAGGTGTCAGACTGTGAGCAGCAGACATCCAAGAGACACAATGACAGCGAAGACAAACGGCCAACAAATAATAACCTTCCATCCTGCAGAGTAAACCTTAAAGTGTAAAGTTGATGTAATAACTTCATCAGAAAATGAAAATGTAATCAGCTTTTAAATGTAACTGTGTCCTTCATGGAAACAGCGCCCTCTGTGGTTTATAATGTTTCTGTTTGTTCTTGTAGTTTCATGTTTAATGACCAACAGTCACTTCACTGTACACATTACTGACCAGTCTGAACAACAGCTCTGGTTTGAAATGGAGTGAGGACGCCCCCTGCTGGTTAATGCTGAGTACAACAGCTCCCTCCCTCCTCTATATCCTCCTGAGACCTCAGCTTTTGTTTGGTATGCATTTTCAATTTCTCTGAGCTATTTGGGAATGTAGGACCTGATCACTGTTAAACACTACGCATTGTCTTTGAACAGCCAGTAGATGTGTCCTCATATGGGGACGATGGGCTTATTTCTATTCGTCAACACCTGAACATTGTTGTGCAAAAACTAAACTAAACAAAAAGTTCAAATGTCCTCAAACAAAACAATAATTTAGTCCAAATGTCCTCAAATGAGTACTTCATAATTAACAGCATTTACTTTGTTAATGTTGCTGAAATTGGTCAAATTTGTTGCCATATCAAACTACAGACGTTATTTAGCACAAATAATTACTGTGATCAGGTGTGTACCTCGTCCACTGTTGTGTCGGGATCACAGGTTGTGACAACAGGTCCAAGTTAAGCAGAATGAAGTATGAGGTGCAGGAAACCCAAAATATGAGGTCCTCATAAGGACGCAGGGTCTCAGGAGGATATCACAAACTAAGGTCACATGGTGTTGGACAGAAATACTTTTATTTATCTGTAGTTTCTTTGTGTTGGTTTATTGTTTCTAAGCTTTTTCTCATGTGATTTTTTTAATTGATTCTGATGTCACTCTGATGTACTTTTCTATTATTCATACCCCGCTGTCTTCATGTGTGTTCATGCTTGTAACGACTAGTTAAACCGCTGTCTTCATGTGTGTTCATGCTTGTAACGACTAGTTAAAACATGTCACATGACGCAGGCCATGTGGAAACATTTTGTTCCATTTATTTTGTCCTTTATGTTGTTAACAAGCCATATTGTTAGTGATGTCATATATTGTGTTGTTTTCTGTGAATCCTGAATAAAATCTGTGCTGATGAAGTCAGTTTGTTCAGAGCGTCTTCACTGGACCATCAGCAGGTTTTTGGCTCTGTTGAAGTTTCTGCTGAACTTTGTTTGTCTTTGTTACTGAAACAGTTTGAGTTCATTGTGAGCAGCAGCTCTGACACAGATTCACTGGACAAACACACACCACCATTAAAACTGATGCTTCATTCAAGTGTCATGAAGACTGTTGGTGATGGTTTCTGTAGTGACCACTAGAGGGAGCCAACACTGCATCACTGTAGGGATGATGTGGCCTGACGAGACTCTGCTCAACTTCAACACACACACACCTGGGCCCTATTTCAGAGAGCAGGCTCAATCAGCCCTGAGTGTGTTCAGCCTGAGGTGTGTTCACGGTGAGCACAACAAATCATCAGCAATGGAGCACAAGTGACATGATTTTCTCAGGCAGAAAGTGGAGTTAAAAGCAGAGTTACTTATTTCATTGCAACTGCACTGGAGATTTTAATGACAGCGTAAGCGGTTGAACGTGTCTTTAAAATAACTGCAGAGCATGTTAAAAGGTAATTTGAAGTGATGCAATGTGATGTGTTAATGTGTCTAATAAACAGAAAATATAGAGACATTTTTATATATTAACAATTGTCATTTATTTGAATATAATTTTCTGTATCATCTTATTCAGCTATAATGTGATGGAGCCCAAACACACTGGGCATATATATATATATATATACCAGACAAGTTCTTGAAAAGTGTAACTGTGTTTGTTAGTCTGGCATGGTGAGGAAAGTTAGAGTTAACAAAAACAAATTTAGAAATGTTTCGACTCTGACTCAAATAAAATACCAAACCTTCTGTACTGATTCAAAACATTTTTAATCCCTTTTAAAGTATAAACACATCTAAAAGTTAACAAAACGAAAACACAACATTTTATGGAATAATCAACAGAACAGAAAATGTTTCTCACCAATCATGTATCAACAAAGTATAAATTTTATTTAATATTATAATTTTAACCAAAGAAGTCAACAAAACACAGTGGCACATGAACACATTTTATTTAATCAATACATGTTTAAAAAAAACACATCCAAGAAATGAATAAAACAGAAAATGTCATGGCACTTACATGAAACTAGATAATCCCAAAACAATCAAAAATGTGTTATTATTAATATTTGTACTAAACCTTTAAATCAGAGAACAAACCGCTCACACACACCAACATCAAGTTTTATTCTGTTCTTCTTTCAGTTAGTTATTAATCTATTATCCAACATCCAATCAGTGTGTTTATATTCAGTGACTATCTCAGATGGACCAATCGGTTCATGTACAGGCCTCACTTAAACAGTGGGCGGGACTGAAAGGGTTAATGCTGCTAAACAGATTTACAGCTTCAGATTCATTTCAAAATAAAAGCAGTAGAATCAGAGTTGATATGAATAAAGGAAGCAGCAGAGCAAATGAAGGACTAATTAAAGTCAAACAACAGAAGCATGTGGAAACATGAGTGTCAGTGACCTGAGAGAGACACAGACAGTTACAGTGATAGAAACACTCAAATATCGTCCTGCACCATTTCTGATCATCATTTTCCTGCTCAAAGTTTGAGGGACGATGTTTGAATTCAGACGTTAAAAGGAAACCAACAGGAAGTGACAGCTCTGAGCTTCCTGCAGAGATTCACATCAACTGAATATCTTTACAAAACAAGACATTTAAAGACGTCACCTTGGACTGTGACAAACTGTGCTGCACATGTTTACTGATGTTTTATAGACTCAGTGATTGATTACTGAATAACATCATCATAGATTCATCAATAATCAATATAATGGTTATTCACTGCTGAAATTCA
>NC_065514.1:3792752-3795517 GCF_006386435.1 Epinephelus moara
TAAACAACCAACAAGATGCATTGCGATGTGATCACTCAAATCACTTGCTGAGGCAGCCTGGGACACATTTGACCACACATATATTGTAGTGTAGTGTGACCTTCCATCATGCAGCTAACATGGCTCGTGAGCAGCTAGCGAGAGTGTGGACGTAGTAACTGTATGCAGGGTCCTCTGAACTCCACAATTTATGAAAATACAAGTGACTCCATAAGCTTTTGAAAGCTGATGAAATACAATAATGAGAACGACACAATATGATAAACTGGTTTTGAAAATGTTTGAATATAGCAAACAAAAAAATCACAAGATATGGAAAATGAGCTGGATCCAGAAAATAATTTATTCAACAATACTAATTACAATTGCTGCTACTACACAGGTGGAGCATTTAACATGACAATTAAGTCAGATGATGAAATATCAATTATCCACTTTAACAGCTGAAGTCTTTACACCAACTTTCAGAGCATGAAATATTATTCAAGTCAATTCAAGAAGCCATTCAGTATAATAGCCATATCAGAGACTTGGATCAGTCCTGAGACAGTTGTGAACTTTGAAATAAATAGATATGAATTAAACTATATGAACATGAAGAACAAGAATGGAGGGGCGTGGCTTTGTATGTCAATAAAAACATCAAATATCAGAGGTCTGCATTACGAAGCAACATTGACACGCAACATCATCAGAACCATGAATGAAGTAGGCTGCTTCATATGTTATGATAAGAAACAGTACCGAAAGTGTTTGCGACCGTGAGACAGTAAAATGTCCGTGGCATGGGATATAAACGATCATCTGTAATCTCATAACAGAAAACGCAGAAACATTAAAAATACTTTGCAAAATTTCACCTTCAGCCAAGACTTAAATTACGTGCAGGTATCACTGAGCTGAGACATCACTGCTATTTAGTTGGATGATGATGAATGTCACATAAAACAATTTAAAACTGTTTCTGCTACTGCGGTGAAGGGTGGAAAAGTAGCCTAGTTAATGACTGATGAGGTCTATCTGACCCAGATGTCGCTTTTATAATAACAGGAGCTGATTAACAGTGTGTGGATTATTTTACTAATAAAATATGATCTGTTTTTATCCTAGTTCTCATCACACAGGTGTCTCATGGTATTCTGAGTTGCAGTGATGAATCAGAGTGTTAAAAATCAACCCTTTCACTACAACTAAAATAAACTTTGTAAACAGTTAAAATCCTGTTAAAATCATGTGTTTAGTGTGTAAACCATTTCTGTGTTTGTTCCAAGCTCTATTTTAAAACCAGTGAAAATAATGAAATGATTCTACTGACCTGTAACAGTATATAGGCTGAGGTTGGCGTGTTGACGGGCTGTGGTCACATACTGTGAAGTTAACCTGCTCTGAAGGTGGTTAGCTGTTCAGCATCAGTTACCATGGTGATTTATCCCGATAAAAAAGAGAACCAGCTTCTTATTACTATAGACCCAGAGTTAACTCCAAAGTTACCACGCTAACTTCAAATCTTGCTTCTTAGTACAGGCCTCAGGCAGTGGAAAGCATGTCACCATCAGTTGATAATGTATTAGAATGTACCACAGTAGAAATCTGCACAGAAACAAAAAGAAAAATGTAGTGGTGAGCTGTTTATATGGAGCACTGGGATCAAAAATGGAAATATTCAAGAACCGGGTGGAGGAAACATTTAGTAAAAAAAAAAAGTCCATGAAGTTATGTTCATCTGTAGGGACGACAACAGAGATCTGCTAAATCCATTTGCATAATATGAAAAAGTTTATCAATACAATGTAGAACACAAGCCTATACCCCAAAATCACTACAACTAGCAGTTTTTTTTTTTTGATTGTCTAAAAACCAGGGTCCGTATTCACAAAGATTCTCAGAGTCCTCTCAGAGAGCTCATAACTTAGCCTAAAAATTCCTAGCAAGGATTCTTAGCTNTATGTTCATCTGTAGGGACGACAACAGAGATCTGCTAAATCCATTTGCATAATATGAAAAAGTTTATCAATACAATGTAGAACACAAGCCTATACCCCAAAATCACTACAACTAGCAGTTTTTTTTTTTTGATTGTCTAAAAACCAGGGTCCGTATTCACAAAGATTCTCAGAGTCCTCTCAGAGAGCTCATAACTTAGCCTAAAAATTCCTAGCAAGGATTCTTAGCTTAAGAGTGATTCAGGAAGTTTCTGAGAGCAACTCTGAGCAAGGAGGGGACAGAAACTTTTATGTTAGTGAGGAGGTGTGGTTGACCCTACCTGTGGTTGCTAGGTATGACGCAGTCTTCTAAAAGCTGTGATTGGTTGTTACTAAAAGGAAAAAATAAAATTAAAACAAATGCACTCCTAGTGATGAATGGACAGTGAAATCAACTGATCATAGAACTTAAGAAATGTGTAATCATGAAAATAATTTTATGTCATGATGATGAAACTCAGCAAAATTAAATTAATTGTTACACAACTTCAAAACGTACCTCATTCGCATGCTGATTATTATATTGATTTATTACACAGCTCTATTAAATGCTGTATTCTGATTGGTCAGTCGCGGCATTCAGCGGTCTGATATTACTGTGTAATGACCGCTGCTAGTAGCAACGGTCATTACACAGTTGCTATGTAGTCCAGCATTGCTAGGGACGCTGCCCTGCAACACTGCAGCTGTCAAACAACTTCCGAGG
Source organism: Epinephelus moara (assembly GCF_006386435.1). Classification (NCBI taxonomy): domain Eukaryota; kingdom Metazoa; phylum Chordata; class Actinopteri; order Perciformes; family Serranidae; genus Epinephelus; species Epinephelus moara. Next base: position 3,795,441 of record NC_065514.1, read on the forward strand.
GAAAAAACAAACAGAAGTGGCTGATTTTAACATTTCTTTTAACTTATTTGGAGAGTAGCTACAAGGATTTTGAGGAA
>NC_065514.1:3802436-3815444 GCF_006386435.1 Epinephelus moara
TTTTTTTAGCAGAATCTTGTCCTCACCGACCACAGCAGGCATTGTTGTTTTGGTTAGCTTAGCTTAGCTAATAACAAACCGGAGCTAGCTGGGAGCGGCTAGCGGAGCGTTAGCCGCAGCATGACCGGAGGGAAGCAGCCAGTTAACCTCCGCTAGCTTCCCAGCTAACGTTAGCCCCGGCTCTCCGTTTGGATCCAACCGGAGCACCGAGCCCTGGTTTGCTATTCAGGTTAAAGTGGGAAAAGCAGCGGGTTTGTCGGGCAGCTGAGTGAAGTTGAGTGAAGTGGAGCCTGTGGAGGGAACACCGGGAGCGTCTGGATGTAATAGTCCGTGGAGGTGCTGCGGTGCTCGGCTGCACAGATCTGGCACAGGGCTGGCTGAAGACGTCGGAGTCAAGTTCGAAAAATGAAGCCAGTGTGGAAGTGCCTTAAACTGGCTTTCTTTCTAATGGCCAGAATAAAGCTGATTCTGATTCTGATTCTGATGTACACTCACACGCACACATACACAAACATACACACACACGTAAAGACACATACATAAAAACACACGCACACAACTCACGCACATGTATATACACATATACAAACATAAGCACACACACACATATACAAACACATAGACACACACACACACACACACACACACACACAAACACAAACACACACAAATACACACACACGTTTATTCCTGCCTGGCCCCCCCTGCTGCATGTCATCCCCTCCTGTCTCCTTAAGAAAAATGTTGCTATAGGGAGGTACAGAGAGGCAGGATGTGACAGATATATTTCAGTAAAGCTCCACCTCTTCCTGTGTGCAGATACACACTGAGGACATAACATGATGATCAGAGTAGACAGCGGACACACAGGAAGAAAGACGGACGGGCAGAGAGACGGCCCACCTGAACATGGATCACCTGTCGGTGCTGGTGCTGGTGCTGTGGAGCTCAGGTTGGACTCTGCTTAAAGATGATGTGTTATTATTAATATTTGTACTGAACCTTTAAATCAGAGAACAAACTGATTACACACACCAACATCAAGTTTTATTCTGTTCTTCTTTCAGTCAGTTATTAAACGATTATCCAACATCCAATCAGTGTGTTAATATTCAGTGACTATCTCAGATGGACCAATCGGTTCATGTACAGGCCTCACTTAAACAGTCAGTGGGACTGCCCGAAATAAGAAGAACACACTGGCTGCACAAATCTGATTTTATCAGTTTCACAGAAATGAACTTCAGAGAAGTGTGACGATCATCTTCACTGGACAAAAACTTTATTTCGTTTTTTAATCTATTTTTAGTCCAGTTTTATCTCTACAACATCAAATCAATGTATAAATTAGTATAACTGAGTAATGATCTGTCTGTGCAGTGGTTCTCATCAGTAGTGGGGGAGTCCGCCATAAATTCAGACTCTGGACAGATGTATAGGAAACAATGCTGCGTGTGATGCAACATCTGATTGGTATCAGCCTCGATGTTTCCTGTTCACTCTCCTGCAGCCTGATCAGAGCTGCTGAAAGTTACGCAACATTTCTTGTTGCTGTTGCTTCACATTAAAACACCTCAACTGGACGAACACAGGGGGGCTTTTATTGTGAAGCAGACACAGGAAGCTTCGCAGAGCTTGAAACACATAGTTAACATAGTGACACCTGGTGGATGAAACACCACAACACAACCACCATTTTAATAGTTGTAGTTTCATGTGTGCAGTAGGAAGCACACACACACATACACATATACACAGACACACACGCACACATGCACACACACATAAACAAACACACACACTTACACTCACACATAAACACACAAACATAAACACACGCACACACATTCTTGTACTTCTATCCTTGTGAGGACCCTAATTGGCATGCTTTATTCCTTAAAGTGGATTTATGGTTGTGCGTAGACCCAACGCACGTCGCCTATGCCATTGTGAGCATTTTTACTTCTGCGGTGGTGTGTCTGTGTCACTCTGCAGTTACACCTCCAAAACACTAGTCGGCAGCGGAGGTTTCTGTGAAGTGCTGTCAAGTTTCGTTGATTCAAAACACACATTAAACACAGAAACACACAGTCAGAACACATTAAACACACATTAAACATGGCTTAATAGAGACAGTTTCAAGCACAAATCAGCTTCACTATAACTCGCAGCATTCACAGACAAACACTTGTGTTAATCCGGACACATTTTCCCCACAAATATAACATGCTAACGTTATTAGCACAAGCCTATGGCATTTTACATTGTATAAATTAGCCTAGCAGCTAGCAGAGATTTCCTCTACTCATATAAAGCCAGGGACAACGGCAGCATTTAACAAAGATAACGTTACAAAATTCAGCTCCATTACAGCTCACAAGGTTCACTGACAAAACAACTGTCTTATACTAAACAGGTTTTCAAAACAAATACAACATGCTAACATTATTAGCACAAGCCTATGGCATATTACATTGTATACATTAGCCTAGCGATGAGCAGAGATTTCCTCTACTCATATGAAGCCAGGATAAATCCCGAAGTATAAATCCCTGAAGGATAAATCACACACAAGACTCAAAATGCTATTTTAATGGAGGCTTTATTGTCTTCACAATTTATTGTTTCTTATCTGTGAAATTAAAGTAAATTAAAGCTTTGTTTCCACTGAGGGAAATGGTTTCAGCTTACAGAGACAGACAGGAGGTCTGCATCACTTTTTTATATTTTATATTTCATTAAAATCACTTTATTTTACATCAGAAACTAAGTCTTAAAAATCTAATAACTAATTTCAGGTGGAGGGAGGGTAATATAGTTTCTTCCTATCACTGTGGGAGGCTCGAGGAAAAATATTTGTAGCTTCAGGAAAGGACACACCGCAGCCACCCCTCCTCTGATTAGTAAAGAACAGTCCCTAACTGTAACCATCACAGTTAAATGCCTGACCTTTACTTGAACCGTGAAAACAAGTCTGAACCCTCAAACAGGCGAGAAGTGAAGAAGTGAGGACCGACCAAATTGTCCTCACTTCTCAAAATGTCCTCGCTCTGTTGCCAAATGCAGTCAATCCTCACTATGTATTGTGGACAAGTATGCGAGCACACACACACACACACACACACACACACACACACACACACACATATACACACATCACATGTTGTGGGTCATGATACATGTTAACAGGGTGTTTTGACAGAGAAAAGAAGTTGTGATAGATGAAGCCTCGAGTGGATGTTACCGGCCTCAAGCCTAGGGGGTACCTGGGCCAGTAGCTATTTTCGCCACACAGTCCTGGGAGGTCTGTGAAGCAGTAAGGAACAGAGACAAATTATTCATCTGCGATCAACTCGAGCGCCATGTTTATTCTGCCCTGACACAACCAAAGATCCATTACAAAAATATTCTTCAAATTTAATAACAACTCTTTTAACCAAAACATATTTCTGCATCAAAACTAAACATTTTACCTCATAATGTATTCTGTGCCTTCATTCACTGCTTGCAACAACAGTTATATTCCAGTCACATAATGTACATAGCAACAAACATTCAAACTGGCAACAAAATACTCAGCAATATACTTTACTGTCCATCTATGTGAAAGTAAATTGTCCAAGTGCCAGTAATGTAGCATCAGAAATGCTTGTATGTACTGTATGTTGAATACCACTGCATATTTGCAATTCAAATACATAAGGATAATGACACAATAAAAACATTAACAACAAAACACGTATACATATATTTCCCTCTACTCTTGAAATTCTTCTGTTTACATTGAGGCAAAACCACGTGGTGTCTCTACAACCTTTAATAGCCCACAAACTGCCACAACTTCACTGTAGTTTCAAAAAAACCCTAATGAACTCAAAACTAAATACTTTTTACTAAAATGTAATACTCATAGTGTCTTGTATTTTTGTACCTTCGAGGTATGTGTCAAACAAACCACAAGTATTCTTTCCACACTGATAAAATGTAGCCGTTTGCTCTAGATAGTGGACAATAGGAGCTAGCATGAACAATACACTTTACACTAAACAGTAGACCAAAACGGCCTTTTAGTGTTTTTTTTATCAGCCATAAGCCTGTCAGAATATTTATCTAACATCTACTTCATGTGTTAAATCATTTCCGGTTTTCTAAACCACATTTAACATACCTGTGAAGCAGTAAGGAACAGAGACAAATTATTCATCTGCGATCAACTCGAGCGCCATATTTATTCTGCCGATCACATGACCACACGGGCTTGAGTTGTCTGTCCCCTACTGTGCCTGGTCCTACAGCGACACCTACTGTCGCAAGAAAATAGCAGCAACATTTATCCTAAATGTTAAGAGGGACTGACTCATGTCTGTGATGAACTAATTAATAAAGAAATCGTTTATATGTCCAAATACATGAAAAAAAATAATAGAGGGGGGTCAGTTTTTCTTTCACTTATTACAATGGCTTTTTTTCCCCAACCCTTTACATGGACACTGTCCCATGTTACAGACGAAGCACATGTCTTCATTGTTAGTGATTTAAGTCGTAACACAACTAAAAACAACGTTAAATAAACCATTTTTATGGCAAATCAACAACATTTCAGTCTAGTGACTATTTTAACATTGATTTCATTCCAAGGATGTGATCAGATAATCTGTAAAACATAATGGTATCATCAGATGCAGGAGCTGGAGCATTTGTGTCAAGTACATTGTTACACCTATGGTTGTTTATTCAGCCAGTATGATTGATGGAAGTTGTCAGAACTTTTTACAACCTTTATTTGATTTAGAATATAATGAACAACAGAGTGCAGTTTGGGGAGGCCTGTGTGAACTAGCACAGTGACCCCTGGAGGGTCACAAACGTAGCAACACCTCAAGTCACTAACAGTCTCAACTACAGCCACACAGTCCATTTATATCTGCAAGTTTTACTGATGAAAACAGAAATAAAAGATATATAGATATACAATATTTTATATGTACAAGTCATCGAGCTGTGCCCATAAATCTAGGCAGTTACAGATGTAACTGGGGGGCGGCAGTAGTTCAGTCCATAGGGACTTGGGTTGGGAACCGGAGGGTCGCCTGTTCAAGTCCCCGTCTGGACAAAAAATATGGAGTGTGGACTGGTAGCTAGAGAGGTGCCAGTTCACCTCCTGGGCACTGCAGCAACACTGCCGAGGTGCCCTTGAGCCAGGCACCGAACCCCCCAACTGCTCGGAACGCCTGTCATGGGCAGCCCCACTCTGACATCTCTCCACTTAGTGCATGTATAGGTCCTGTTTGTGCATGTGTGTGTTCGGACCTGTGTGTTAATGACAACAGAATGAAAAAATTGAATTTCCCCTCGGGGATTAATAAAGTATATAAAAAAAACAAAAAACAAAAAACATATGTGTTATAATTGAGCTGCTGGTCACACCTGTACTTTGGTGTTCCTTACAGACCAGAACTAACATGTATGATGTGAGGAAACTATGCTAACTGATGAAGAAACAGATACATGGAGACAACAGTGTTGATTTTAGCTCTACAATAGACTAAAACACAAATTTATATTTAAAAACTATCACTGGATCAGTTTCCTGCAGAGTGGACGAATCCTGGTGATATCTCTCAGGGATGTTTGTTACTGAACAGGTCACATGTCGACAAAACAGGGATAGCTGCGGATCAGAGGTTGAGTGGGTTGTCCACTGATCAGAAGATTGATGGTTCGATCCCCAGCTCATCCAGTCCACAATTCGAAGAATCCTTCGGCAAGTCACTGAACCCCCAAATTGCCCCCGATGGCTGTTCCCTCAGTCTGTGAGAGGGTGTGAATGGTTACTGAGTGGCAGGTGGCACCATGTATGGTAGCCTCAGCCATAAGTGTGTGAATGGATCAATTTGACATAGTGTAAGAGTGTTTGAAGGACTAGAAAGGCGGTCCATTCACCATTAAAAATTATGTCATGATAACATTTACATAGCAGGAGAAAACGTGTGTTACAACTGTAACATGTTTCATTTCAGGGGACTCTCCCCGACACCGAGTTTCAGGTAATATCAGGTGATAGCATACATTCCTTTGACGTCCTCCATTGTTAGGAAGCTAACGTTAACTGACATGAATATTTCTCATCTGAAATAGCCAATTTGTCGTGTTCATGTGTTCTCACTTAAATCACAAATCCCAGCACTGAACAAGAGGTAGCCCAAGGGTCCTCTACCAGAGGCCTGGGAGTTGGTGGGTTCTGTGCAGTATCTTAGCTGTTCCCAGGGCTACACTCTTTTGGACAGAGACCTCAGATGTTGTACCTGGAATCTGCTGAGGCCATTCTCCCAGTTTGGGGGTCACAGTCCCCCACTGTTGCCTTTACTCCCCACATATTTTTCTCGCTCCTCTTTCAGCCCTTGGTATTTGTCCAGCTTCTCATGTACTGTCTTCCTGATGTTGTCACATGGGATTGCTAGATCTCTAATGCTTTCTACATTGTTTTTTGCTCAACACGATAGTTTAGTAGTTAGTTAGGTCATTCTCCAACACCTTAGGAGGTGTCTTCCATTGTGACCTTGGGACTTCCAGCCCATACTCAGTGCAGATGTTCCTGTGCACTATCCCGGCCAATTGGTTATGGCGTTCCATGTATGTTCTTCCTGCCTGCATCTTACACCCTTCTATTATGTGCTGAACTGTCTCAGGAGTATCATTGCACAGCCTGCACCTGGGGTCCTCTCTGCTGTGGTAGACCCCTGCTTCTATTGATCTGGCACTAAGTGCTGTTTACTGTGCTGCCATGATTAGTGCCTCTGTGCTGTCTTTCAGTCCGGCCTTTCCCAGCCACTGGCAGGATTTCTTAATGTTGGTCACTTCTTCAATCTTTTGGTGGTACATGCTATGCAGGAGCTTGTCCTTCCATGATGGTTCGTCATCTTCTTCTGCTGCCTAAGGTATTCAGTCAGCAGCTCATCTTTGGGGGGCATCTTACTGATATATTCCTGGATCTTGGTTCAGTCAATCAATTTTATTTATAAAGCCCAATATCACAAATCACAATTTGCCTCACAGGGCTTTACAGCATACGACATCCCTCTGTCCTTATGACCCTCACAGCTGATCAGAAAAAACTCCCCAAAAAACCCTTTAACGTGGAAAAAACGGTAATTTGTTTCGTCCTGGACAGTGGCTCTGACGCTATCCAGTCCTCAGCCTCCCTTGTTCCTCTCAGTGTACAGTCTCAGGGGGCTGGACTTGGGGTTAAACCCTCCATACATTGTGAGAAGCTTCCTTGTCTTGATATCACCGGCCTCTAGCTCCTCCTTTGGCCAGCTTATTATACCAGTACGGTATCTGATGACTGACAGGGTGTATGTGTTGATGGCTCGGACCTTGTTCTTTCCATTCACCTGACTTTTCAGGACAAGTCTTACTCTGGATCGGTATAAATTTCTGGAATTTCTCAATTATGGGATCAATAACGGTGTATCTTATCTTTGGCTGTGGCTGACTTCCTCGCGGCCTCCTTGTTGTTCCCATTTGCCTGTGGGATCCCAAGGTATTTGTAGCTGGCCGGATCATCTGCAGTGCTTCCTTCTGAAAGTTCAACCCCCTTAGTTCTGATCATCATCCCTCTGTTGGACACTATCCAACCACACTTATCTAGTCCGCTTGACATTCCAATGTCCTTGCTGTAGATCCTGGTGAGGTGGATCAGTGAGTTGATGTATTGCTCACTCCTGGCATACAGCTTGATGTCATCCATGTAGAGGAGGTGAGTGACGGTTGCTTCACTTCAGAACCAGTATCCGTAGCCACTCTTTGTGATGAGTTGGCTGAGGGGGTTCAGGCCTATGCAGAACAGTGGCAGGGACAGGGCATCACCTTGGTATATGCTGCACCTGATGGTAACTTTTCCACGGCGCCATTATGGATGGATGGATGGATGGATGGATGGATGGAACTCATTCTACCTAACAATTAGTTTCAAGTTATTTATTATCATACGAAAAACAACTGCAGTGAAGCACTGAAAACCTTCTCAGGCTCCCTCAAACAATGCTCATTAAATAAATACAAAATCTAGAATAAACTAATAGATATTTAACTTTAAGCATTTCCCCAAACTCTTTTATTGTTGCTGTTCCAACATTTTTAAATTTGATGTTTTAATCTGTAACGTGTGCAGAGACTCCTTTTGTGATGCTGCACTATGAATAAACTGAACTGAATCATATTTCCTAAAATGTTGAACTATTCCTTTAACTCTATATGTGTGTATTCATGTGTTCATCTCACCTGTAGTAAACTGAGTGAGTTCACTGAGATGTTTGTTGTGTTCACAGCTGTGCTCCAATCAAACTGCTTTATACTGATGTTTATCTTTTGATTTCCTCCTCAGGACTCCAGGCTGAAGGAGAACACAACTCAACAGGTACACACAGAAAGGAAAGACACATAAAGAACCTTTAACACAGAATCAGTAGTCAAGTTTTAGTTTAAAATCTATTTAATTTATTTTACTGATGACTCTCTGCTTTATGTTCAGAGCCTGGTGATGTCAGATTGGTGGGAGGAGACAGTCGCTGTGCAGGAATACTGGAGCTGAAACTAGAGGGAGAATGGAGACCAGTGACTGATGCTCCACAGTTGTCCCGGGGAGAACCAATGTCCTATCCCTGGACCCTGAAGGAAGCAACTGCCGCCTGCACAGAGCTGGACTGTGGCTTTGTTGTCTCTATAGGACGGAAAGAGCTCTTCTCAAGCATGGATGTGTTGAAGACCGACTCTAACTGTGTTCACTCTGGATCTGCTCTGAGGGAGTGTGCATCATCAGCCTCCTCTTCCTACATCCTGAATCTCACCTGCTCAGGTAAGCCCATCACGGACATTATGTATGACATCATCTATGACAGTAATGTCCCCAGGTTGACTCACACATGTTCTGCTGTGTCTGTAAATGCATCAAGATATATATCTGTAAATACAACTGTTCACTCCAACCAAGCGGTTTGATTGGACAGGAGGCACATCATGAGTGCTGATGTACAGTATAACAGCATGGTCCTCCGATGAAGATGAAGGGAAGGAAAGAAGCCTGAATACTTCACTGCAAATATCCAAGTGTGCTCATATGACATCAGAAGATGCCACAGCACTACTGTCTGATCGGCTGCTAACTCTTCAGCAGCACAAATATGCCACCAAAGTGACTGTCAGCAGACTCTTATTCTTATTTCACTGGTCACACAATAAATGGAAACATTCAGATTAATGTGCATGATACACAGTTGCTGGCTTGTGGTAACTTGTAGACTTACAAAGAGTAGCAAGCTAGTGCACAGGAATGTTTATGTGTTGCTTAGCAACAGTCCAGTCCCGGTCCAGTTGCAGAACTATTTGTGTTGGCGGACAAATAATAATCTGTTGTCAGTTTTTACTTTTAACTTATAAAAAGTTCTTGTAGCACTGTTTTATAAAAGCAATATGACACGAGAGGGAGTGCTGTTGTTCTGAATATCAGCACGGCTGTAATCATCTGCAGCTGAATCAGAGCTGTGCTGATATTAGGAACAATAACGCTCCCTCTTGTGTAGTGTACTAGCCTGGTTCCAGACCATAGACCCCGCCCACTCAACTGAGTAGGCTTGCATCTCTGGTCTGGCATACTGCAATGAATTTGCGATTTATCTCGTCCAAACAATGGACGGACCAATGAACTACTCGCGGTAATGGAGGACCAAATTAAGGAAGCTGCTAAACTGGATTTAACGGCAATGCAGCTGGGAGTGCACGACAACAGAGACATTTTAAACGGGCAATGCTCGCTTGTTTTCGGCACCCCCGAGGCATGAATACTAATGACGTCAGATTCTGGGTGAGTCGTTAATCTCTACTGATTGGTTAGGGAAAAATCAAATTCCCTCCCCCTTGTAAATTGCCTTCAATGGAAGCCATGTCAGACTGAAGGTTCTGGGAGCTTCAGTCTGACACTCAGGCTAGTAGTGTACCTTAAGTATATGAAACATAAATGTGTGCTGTTTCAGGAGTCCCTCTGGCAAACCACTCGTGAAAGGGAAACAGATTTTTTTAAACAGATTTCCATACTTGGTCACAGATCTCAGAAAAATAAGAAAACGTGAAAACGTTTTGACTTCTCTGTGTGGAGATGGGGGATACATTGCCCCCCAATCAGGCCCGATTCTAGACTGCTTCAAATTGGGGGTTGGCAGTAGACCGTACACTATCACGTGAATGTTTTTGTTTTTATCCAAAGCTAAATGGGCATTATTTTTTAGGGTTTGAGGACATTTGGGGCTCAGAGTTGACCTCATTAGGAGGGTCCATAGGGATCCTCCCCCGGGAAGATTTTTTTGATAAACAAGCTCTATTTTGATGCTTTTTTTATGTACTCTGGCACCTTATTTTCATTCAAAGTCACATCTTTATCATTGGAGAGTTGAAATGTGTAAGTTGAAAAGTGACATTTATTCTTCAGATTTATTGTAAATTGTGATGTTTAAAACATTAGTGCCTTAGTGTGACTTTCCGAGTAGAGTTATAATTGCTATCATTAAACCTTTATTTGTATTTCCATTTTATACTGGTTTATAGGCTACCTCTACTCTTCATTCCAGAGGCAAAAATTCTATTTTTTACTCCATTACTTCATTTATGTGACAGTTTTAGTTACTTTACAGATTCAGATTATTAATACAACATATTAAATGGGTGATTATACATAATGAGTAATTTTACTTTTGGTAGTCTATTTTAAGTATACTTGGATGCTAATACTTTTTACTTATGCAGCCTCACCCCTAATATTCCAAAATGCTAAAAATGTCCAGTCCAATATATTGATTTAAAAAAATCTAATTTGTTTTCTCATATAATTTTGTGCTTCAAATATTAAGCAAATTATGTGACATTACATAATGACTGTCACCGAGTCATGAGGTAAAAAGCTTTCAAGGTTTGCAGTGTGGTTGCCTGAGAATGTTCCCAAGACAGACAGACAGACAGACAGACCGACCCTACTACCTACCTACCTACCTACCTACCTACCTTCCTTCCTTTCTTCCTTCCTTCCTTCATCCCCAAAGGGAAACTCAACTAATCTGATCAACTAACCCAACCCCACTAATGGTTGGATCACAGAAGATGTCAACTGAGTAGTGTTGAGTAGGTGATTATGGCCCTGGTGTGCAGCGCAAAGATTGTTGACTACCTGAGCAGAAGTAACAGAAAAAAGAAATCTGCAGATGATGATGTTAATGTTAGAAAATATGTTGAAAGTTTTGATAAATGGAATTGTTGTCAGTTTTGAATTGTTGTTTGATGCCATCTTTTTATTTAGTGTCTGGTGTCTTTTATCTCTCTCTATTTTATCTTCTATTATCTCTCCAGACTCTGTCAGGCTGGTGGATGGGACCAGTCTGTGCTCAGGCAGACTGGAGGTGAAGTCTAACCAGAGGTGGTCCTCAGTGTGTGAAGCTGACTTTGACCAGCAGGATGCAGAGGTGGTCTGCAGGGAGCTTGGCTGTGGGGCTCCTTCAGTCCTCCAGGGGGCACTCTATGGAGAAGTGGAGGCTCCAATGTGGACCAAAGAGTTCCAGTGTGGAGGCCATGAGTCTGCTCTCCTGGACTGTAGAAGCTCAGGCTCAGATAGAAGCACCTGCTCACCTGGCAAAGCTGTTGGACTCACCTGCTCAGGTAGAAGAGGAGCTGCAGCTTTGATTTGGTTCATTTCTGTTCCGTAAATGTGGACTGTCAAAATTCCTGCGATCTCCCTGCCCCGGGGCCCCCATCTATAATGTCGTCCTTTTACATGATGTCAGAAGATGCTGTCTGCGAAGTGATTAACCGAACGAAGTCCACTATATTTTCTCCAGACCCTGTCCCAACCAAGCAGTTTAAATCCTGCGTACAGACCCTCAACCAACAAACAACACGTATAATAAACTCCTCACTTAATTCAGGCACATTTCCCACAGCGTTAAGACCTCAGTGGTAAAACCTCTTCTCAAAACAATCCAATCTAGATCACTCAGACTTAAATAATTACAGACCGATTTCAAATCTACCTTTTCTTAGTGAAAATGTTAGAGATAATTGTCTTTAATCAACTAGTTCATCTTACTAACAGTGGCACTTAAGAAAGTTTCCATGTTGGTTATCGAGCAAACCACAGCACAGAGACGGCCCGACTGAAGGTTGTAAACAATCTGAGAATTATTGTTGACGAGAACAATGTGGTTGATCTTCTTCTGTTAGATTTAAGTGCAACGTTTGATACAGGCGACTGCAGTGTTTTAATAGACAGACTTATATAATGGAGTGGTCTCTCTGACACTGTTTTAGCTTGGTTTATGTCGTATTTAACCAACAGTTTTGTGTCAGCCTGGGTGCTCATGTATCACAGACTCAGAGATTACATGTGGTGTTCCTCAAGGAAGCATTCTTGGACCACTTTTGTTCTCATTATCACTTGGAAACATTATTTACCATCACCACGTTAATCACCATTTTTATTCTGATGACACACTATTATAAATCCCTGAATGTTTCCAATACACTGGATGGTCTCATTGTCTGTCTTTCTGACATTAATGTTTGGATGGGTAAAAACTTTTTAAAGATAAATGAAGAAAAAACTGAGATTCTTTTAATCGGACAAAAAGCAGCGAGAGAAAAACTGCACTTAGTATTTGGTGGCCTCAGCAAGCACATTAAAAGTGATGTTACTAACATGGGAGTGGTTTTAGACTCTGATTTAAATTTTAATTAATGTTTTAATCCAGAAAGATGCCGAAATAGCAGCAGTTAAGTCTATTGCAGTTCCCTTTTCACTGGACTACCCGAAGAGTCAAAAAGAAAACTACAACTAGTCCAGAACGCCACAGCCAGAGTGTTGACTTAGAATTCTTCGAATTCTAAGATTTTTCTTAGAATTTTCCCTTGGTAAGATAAAAGTTATTCACAAAGCATCTTAGGCCTTAAGAGAGCTCCTAAGGTGAAAAA
>NC_065514.1:3816283-3822177 GCF_006386435.1 Epinephelus moara
TCCTTGTAAAAAGCGGTTTGATTTGGCAGAATGACCAAAACAACGAACGAAATGGAGAAAAAAAGAACGAGAAAGCCGAACTGGACAGAAGAGCAGTGCCTGCTGTTGGCACAGCTCGTGGAGGAGAACAAAGGAGTTTTAAGAGGGAAATTCGGTCCCGGGATCACGGCACAAGGGAAGAGGCAGACTTGGGAGTGCATTGCCCGACAAATTAATGCGTCGTTCCCTCTCCTTTTACGCACAAGCGACGAGTGTGAGAAGAGCAACAATAAGAGGCTGTGAAAGCGCCGTGATGGTCTGACTGACCACTCTGCTGACAGAGGGTTGTGACAGACCCAAGTCATCACTGCTACACTGTTGCATTTTTCCCGTAGCCAGGTATCGCAATGTTGTGATGACCTTCATCTCAGGCGTTATTGCGTTACTATGCTGGGTGGGAAAAGTAAGCTCATCCCTGATGAGGTCAACCACAAACATTATCCCTGCACGATCAAGCCGGTAGCGTCTTATTAAATCACTGTCCTTCAATATACGGAGAATATCTCTCCTTCCTCTCTGTCTTTCCGCCATCTTCTCTGTTTAAGACACTCTTAGGCTTCTTAAAAGTCCTCCTCCCTCCTCTTAACAGTTTTTCACCTTAGGAGCTCTCTTAAGGCCTAAGATGCTTTGTGAATAACTTTTATCTTACCAAGGGAAAATTCTAAGAAAAATCTTAGAATTCGAGGAATTCTAAGACTTTTTCTTAGAATGATGTCACTAAGAGCTACTTTTAGTCTTAGGATTCTTTGTGAATACGGGCCCTGGCTTTTAATATGGAGGAACATTACAGTCTTGATTTTTAAGTTTTAACCATTAGATTTTACCTTTTTGTCTTTCCTGTTAATTTTTATTCTATTTTATTCAATTATTTTCTCTCTTTTTATTCTCTGGAGTTTCAACCATCTTTTTGTTAGTTTGTTCTGTTTTGGTTGGTTTGATTTTTTCATATTTTATTGTCTTGTGTCTGTGTCATTCCAGTTTTGCCATGTGAAGCACTTGGGGCTGCATGTTTGTATGTAAGGTGCTATATAAAAAAAGTTGAGTTGAGTTGTTCTAATGAAACTCACTTTGTTCTTTTACTGATGACTCTCTGGTTTCTGTTCAGAGCCTGTCAGGTTGGTGGCAGGAGACAGTCACTGTGCAGGAACACTGGAGATCAAACGTGAGGGAGAATGGAGACTAGTGGAGGGCTTTTACTCTGACTGGACCCTGAAGACAGCAGGTGCTGCCTGCAGAGATCTGGACTGTGGCTCTGCTGTTTCTGTAGGACGGAGAAAGGAGTCCTCAGACAGACCTGTGTGGAGGATCAGGTCTGAATGTGTTCACTCTGGATCTGCTCTGAGGGAGTGTGCAGCATCATCTTCCTCTTCCTCTTCCTCTGTCCTGAATCTCACCTGCTCAGGTAAGCCCATCAGTGACATCATCAGTGACATCATCTATGACAGTAATGTCCCCAGGTTGACTCACACATGTTCCAGCTAGAATGGCAGCAGACTGTCTCCAGCAGCCATGATGGAGTCTGATGAGCTGCTGCCTCAGTAAATCAGGTGCAACCATAAGAACCACTCACAGATGAGGTAAATAATATTGATCATCTTGTTACAGTGTTCTGCTGAATAAAACCTGCACCCTGGCATTAATGTGGTTGCCACTTGATGCACTCCATCCACCCTATCATGTTTGCTGACCAAGTACAAGTACAACCCCCCCACCCTCCCACCCCGACCAACCAACCACCCTCTTGCCCTCACGTCAGCAGCACTCCCAAATGACACAAATCCCCCCTGCAAAACAATGTGCCATGTTACTTCAAAAGAACTGCTCAGGAATGGCCCAAGGAACATGACAAAGAGGTCAAGGCCTCAACCTGACCTGGCCTCCAAATTCCCCAGATCCCAATCTGATCAAGCATTTGTTGGCCGTGCCTCTACCCCAGAGGTACCCCAAAGCCACAGTGAGACTTCCTCAGATCCGTCTGTTGAATGATATATGCAGGACCTCTGCGGGGTGTCCTTTGGTGTCTAGCATCAGGCCGTCGGTGGCGAAACCTTTGAGTCCTGTGGGTTTTGAGGTGGGGTACCAGCACGTCCCACTGATACTTGATCAGATTAGGATCTGGGGAATTTTGAGGCCAGGTCAATGCCTTAAGCTATTTGTCACGTTCTTCGGGCCATTTCTGAACAGTTTATGTGGTGTGACATGGCACATTGTCCTGCTGCAGGAGACACTGCCATCAGGGATTGTCATTGTAATGAAAGGGGGTACTTGGTCTGCAATACTGCTTGGGTGCATGGAGCGTCTCAGATAGCATTGACATGAATGCCAGGCCCCATAGTTCCCTCGCAGAATATTGTATTATCACAAGATGATCAATGATGTTATCGTTACCTGTCAGTGGTTTTAGTGTTTTTGCTGATTGGTGCATATGAAACATACATGTGTGCTGCTTCAGGAGTCCCCTGGGCCAACCACCAACCAGCCTGAAAGGACTCCTCCTTCAGCTTGACAGCTTTCTGAGCCAGTGGTTTCCAGCAGCAGGTTCTTTGGTTGCCACCATAACAGGCACCAGTGACCTACTGGACACAACTTTGATCAGCTCAGCTCAGCCGGGGGCTCGTCAGTATCTCCACACCCACGTGGCGTCCTTCACCCTAGACAACTCCTTAAAGGAGAGTCCAGCCCCTATCCCTTTGAGATTTTAGGGATCATTTTCCAAACACATTTTTTTATTGTGGGTTACAGATCATAAGAATAATCAGAAAGAGTGAGACCTTTTAACTTCTCTGTAGCATCACAGATGATAATGTTATTGTTTGAAAACATGTTGAAAGTGTTGAGAAATGGATAACGTATGTTAGAGAGTATGAAATGTAAATGTGATGTCAGACAGCTGCAGTCTGTGGTCTTATAAAGACGTGTTCTGTTGTTAATGATGAAGTGATGTTGGAATTGTTGTGAGTCCAGTTTGAATCAGTGAATTGTTGTTTGATGACATCTTTTTATTTAGTGTCTGGTGTCTTTTATCTCTCTCTATTTTATCTTCTATTATCTCTCCAGACTCTGTCAGGCTGGTGGATGGGACCAGTCTGTGCTCAGGCAGACTGGAGGTGAAGTCTAACCAGAGGTGGTCCTCAGTGTGTGAAGCTGACTTTGACCAGCAGGATGCAGAGGTGGTCTGTAGGGAGCTTGGCTGTGGGGCTCCTTCAGTCCTCCAGGGGGCGCTCTATGGAGAAGTGGAGGCTCCAATGTGGACCAAAGAGTTCCAGTGTGGAGGCCATGAGTCTGCTCTCCTGGACTGTAGAAGCTCAGGCTCAGATAGAAACACCTGCTCACCTGGCAAAGCTGTTGGACTCACCTGCTCAGGTAGAAGAGGAGCTGCAGCTTTGATTTGGTTCATTTCTCTTCTAATGAAACTCACTTTGTTCTTTTACTGATGACTCTCTGGTTTCTGTTCAGAGTCTGTCAGGTTGGTGGGAGGAGACAGTCGCTGTGCAGGAACACTGGAGGTCAAACAGGGAGAATGGAGACCAGTGAATGGCTATTACTCTGACTGGACCATGAAGACAGCAGGTGTTGTCTGCAGAGATCTGGACTGTGGCTCTGCTGTTTCTGTAGGAGAGAGAGAGGAGTCCTCAGACAGACCTGTGTGGGGGATCGACTCTGACTGTGTTCACTCTGGATCTGCTCTGAGGGAGTGTGCAACATCATCTTCCTCTTCCTCCATCCTGAATCTCACCTGCTCAGGTAAGCCCATCAGTGACATCATCAGTGACATCATCTATGACAGTAATGTCCCCAGGTTGACTCACACATGTTCCAGCTAGAATGGCAGCAGACTGTCTCCAGCAGCCATGATGGAGTCTGATGAGCTGCTGCCTCAGTAAATCAGCTGCTGAATGCACCAAGATATATATCTGTATATATGAAACATACATGTGTGCTGCTTCAGGAGTCCCCTGGGCCAACCACCAACCAGCCTGAAAGGACTCCTTCTTCAGCTTGACAGCTTTCTGAGCCACTGGTTTCCAGCAGCAGGTTCTTTGGTTGCCACCATAACAGGCACCAATGACCTACTGGACACAACTTTGATCAGCTCAGCTCAGCCGGGGGCTCGTCAGTATCTCCACACCCACGTGGCGTCCTTCACCCTGGACAACTCCTTAAAGGAGAGAGTCCAGCCCCTATCCCTTTGAGATTTTAGGGATCATTTTCCAAACACATTTTTATTGTGGCCTACAGATCATCTCAGAAAAAAATGGACAGAGAAATGGATAACGTATGTTAGAGAGTATGAAATGTATATGTGATGTCAGACAGCTGCAGTCTGTGGTCTTATAAAGACGTGTTCTGTTGTTAATGATGAAGTGATGCTGGAATTGTTGTGAGTCCAGTTTGAATCAGTGAATTGTTGTTTGATGACATCTTTTTATTTAGTGTCTGGTGTCTTTTATCTCTCTCTATTTTATCTTCTATTATCTCTCCAGACTCTGTCAGGCTGGTGGATGGGACCAGTCTGTGCTCAGGCAGACTGGAGGTGAAGTCTAACCAGAGGTGGTCCTCAGTGTGTGAAGCTGACTTTGACCAGCAGGATGCAGAGGTGGTCTGTAGGGAGCTTGGCTGTGGGGCTCCTTCAGTCCTCCAGGGGGCGCTCTATGGAGAAGTGGAGGCTCCAATGTGGACCAAAGAGTTCCAGTGTGGAGGCCATGAGTCTGCTCTCCTGGACTGTAGAAGCTCAGGCTCAGATAGAAACACCTGCTCACCTGGCAAAGCTGTTGGACTCACCTGCTCAGGTAGAAGAGGAGCTGCAGCTTTGATTTGGTTCATTTCTCTTCTAATGAAACTCACTTTGTTCTTTTACTGATGACTCTCTGGTTTCTGTTCAGAGTCTGTCAGGTGGGTGGGAGGAGACAGTCACTGTGCAGGAACACTGGAGGTCAAACATCAGGGAGAATGGAGACTAGTGGAGGGCTATTACTCTGACTGGACCCTGAAGACAGCAGGTGCTGCCTGCAGAGATCTGGGCTGTGGCTCTGCTGTTTCTGTAGGAGAGAGAGAGGAGTCCTCACACAGACCTGTGTGGGGGATCGACTCTGACTGTGTTCACTCTGGATCTGCTCTGAGGAAGTGCGCAACATCATCTTCCTCTTCCTTACTCCTGTATCTCACCTGCTCAGGTAAGCCCATCAGTGACATCATCAGTGACATCATCTATGACAGTAATGTCCCCAGGTTGACTCACACATGTTCCAGCTAGAATGGCAGCAGACTGTCTCCAGCAGCCATGATGGAGTCTGATGAGCTGCTGCCTCAGTAAATCAGCTGCTGAATGCACCAAGATATATATCTGTATATATGAAACGTACATCAATTAATCAATCAATTGTATTTATAAAGCCCAATATCACAAATCACAATTTGCCTCACAGGGCTTTACAGCATACGACGTCGCTCTGTCCTTTGGACCCTCACAGCTGATCAGGAAAAAAACGGTAGAAACCTCAGGAAGAGCAACTGAGGAGGGATCCCTCTTCCAGGACGGACAGATGTGCAATAGATGACGTACAGAACAGATCAACATGATAAATTAACAGTAATCCGTATGACACAATGAGACAGAAAGAGAGAGAGAGACAGACAGAGGTGCAGGACAGACGGTAATGACAGTAGCTTCATAGATAAATACAATTGTGTATCATCCGCATAACAATGGAAATTTATAGAGTGATTTCTAATGATGTTACCTAAAGGAAGCATATATAGAGTAAATAGGATTGGTCTGAGGACAGAACCTTGCGGAACTCCAAAACAAACTTTAGTACATAAGGATGATTCATTATGAATGTGAACAAACTGAA
>NC_065514.1:3822511-3823686 GCF_006386435.1 Epinephelus moara
GGTCTTACAGCTGTGTTTGAGGTTAGATAGGTACTATCTGAGGACAGGAGGTCATGAATTTTGCCTCTAATAGTTAGAATTTTGTCATTAAAAAAGCTCATAAAATCATTACTGCTAAGGGCTAAAGGAATACAAGGCTCAATAGAGCTTTGACTCTCAGTCAGCCTGGCTACAGTGCTGAAAAGAAACCTGGGGTTGTTCTTGTTTTCTTCTATGAGTGCTGAGTAATAGTTTGCTCTGGCATTGCGGAGGCCCCTCTTACAGCCGGGCTCCACCGGGCACATCAGCGGCACGACACGTCTGCAGCACGAGCCCTGTAGCAGCTCGCCCCCCTGTTAATCAATTACAGCGGCTCCACCGGCAACGTGAGCGGCGCGACAACCCTCTATTTTACGCGGCTCTTCTATTTTTGTCGCAATACACTCCCCTACGCGACCCTCCAGCAGATAAAAACTACATGAAATAGTGTGCTAAACAAGCACAATGTGTTTTTAAATGAATAAACCATTATCAGAGGTGACAGCCTATGTGATGATGTTTTTTTTCATGCATTTAGCCATGTTTATCCGTGACATTGTGTAAATGTCTGTGGCGGACATTTGAAAGTGAGTAGATGACAAACAAACAGTACAGTAAACTTGTAGATAACTCAAATATATGTAATAACTTAGATGGAAAATGCTTTAACGTTTCATGCAGCCTAAATGCAGCCTCTTGGCTCAGCAAACGGTAAAACAACCCTGCTGGCTTCTCTACGTGTCGCTTCCGTACGCCGTCAGTGGAGCCCAAATGAATATGCCACGACGCTACGCTGATGTGATGCTTACGTTTGCAGCCAGTGGAGCCTGGCCGTTATACGTTTTGAGACTGTCTGCCCAGATTAAACGAGATTCTTCCAGTTTGGTTAATCGCCATTTCCTTTCTAATTTTCGCGATATTTGTTTTAACTTACGGGTTTGAGAGTTATACCAAGGAGCGAACTTTCTTTACTTTGTTAACCATATGGGCCCAAACGACGCATAGTGCGTCCAAATTCACACCTGTTCTTCTCTGTGGATATTCTCCGCGACCGTGCATCATAGCGAGAAGCCACGCATATCACGTGAAACAACGGAACTGTAGCTTTCCGAGAAGGCCAAGGACTTGTCGGTAGTCCAATGTTTTCACAGCGAAAA
>NC_065514.1:3824186-3828349 GCF_006386435.1 Epinephelus moara
GGTCTTCCTTGATCTAAGGAAGGCTTTCGATACCATAAAGCATAACATCCTCATCTCCAAGCTTTCCAAGTATAGTTTTTCTGAAAAAACGTTATCGTGGTTTGAATCATATCTTTGGAACCGTGAACAATGTGTCATCATTAACAACAAAAAATCCTCATTTTTAAAGATAAAAACCGGAATTCCACAGGGCTCGGTGTTAGGACCGATACTCTTTAGTTTATACATTAATGACCTGCCTGAAGCATGTCAGGGGGCTGGTTTCCAGATGTATGCAGATGACGCCGTCATATATGCTCATGGAAAAACAGCTGCCGCAGTTTCAGAACAACTCTCAAAACATCTGGAAGCAATAGCCCATTGGCTTGGAAATGCGTGTTTGTCGCTCAATGTAAAAAAAACGGTATCCATTTGCTTTTCTTCTGGAAGATGGCCCACATCAACTGAACTAGACATTAAGATCAATGGACAGCTAATCAGTCAAGTTTCTGAGGTAAAATATTTAGGTCTAATGCTGGACACTCACCTGAAATTTGACAAACATGTTAAAAAAATGTGCAGAACGGTTAAAATTAATATGTACACATTTAGACTAATCCGAGACTGTCTGACATTTGATGCAGCCAAAACATATATGCATTCAATGATCTTTTCACACCTTAGCTACTGTGTCACTTCCTGGTCTCAGGCCAGCCCATCAGTGATTAAACCTCTGGAGAGGCTATACAATTGTGCAATAAAGATTTTAGGCAAAAGGCCGATAAGATCGCACCACTGTCATGTCCTGTGGGACCAGAACATGCTCAGCTTTGACAACTGTATTGCATTTGCAAATGCCAATCTTATACGCAGGTGTTTACATGGCCAGGCCCCTCAGGTTCTCAGTGACATGGTGCGACCGTTACAGGCTGTGGGACTGGTCACTAGGAATACCACTGCAGGGAACTGCCGTACCGGAAGACTTCCTTTGGCCAGACATCCTTTGTCATAAAGGGAGCTAATATATAGAATGGACTGCCTATCCAACTTAAAACAGAACAAAACTGTCAACATTTTAAAATTAAACTGAAGGAATTTTTAAAAGGTAATCAGTTATGTAGTCATGTGTAGGAGTGGGTAGGTGGGTGGGGTGGGAGGTAGGGTAGGTATAAAATATGCATGATGTGTATCTGTATGTAAATATGTGTATTTGTTGTTGTTGTGTATGTGTATGTTGTTTTGTATGTTTTCTTTTTTAATGGCCCTTCTAGGGACGGGCATTGGAAATTAGCAGTAGCTATAAATTCTGTGATACATTGCAATGGTTAATTGTGGTGCAATTCTCTATGTATATGTATCTGTCCCTATCAAATAAACATGAAAATGAAAAACATCCAGCACATCAATAAGTAAATTCCTTCGTTACACAATTAAGCAACAGTGTTATGAAATAAACAAATCAGTCATCACAAGATTAAAGGGGAACCACACCCATTTTCAGCATTCATACATGTCACTCCTGTGGTCTATGGCAGGTAAAAAGAAACATTAGTAAACATGTACACCTTTCTGCTAAATCCAAAATCAAACTTGTGATGTCACAGGGTATAAAGTCTGGAGCTGCTCTAATATTGATTGAACTTTCTGAGGCGTTTATTTTATTTAATATAAAACATTATCTGACCAACATTGTTCCTGATGGACCTGTGTTGGTGTATCTTTGGTTCTGAACGGCGCCGGCTGCTCCGACTCCAGTATACCTGCTTTCAAGTCTAGTTTTCAGATGAAACTTTATATTTGTGTTTTTAAAGATTGACGTCTTCAGTAGGAACCAATGGGCTCGGAGCTGACAGGAAGTCAGACAGCATGAAGAGACTAACACCTTGTTGATTTGGTCTTTTCATGTTGACAGTAAGAAAAATATAGTATATAACATAATATCATAACTCCATCCTTCTGGTTTAAAGGGAACATGCGTATAAAAACCCATGTGGATGTGAGGTGAGCTCCTTGGAGGTGCTACTCTGCTCCCTGAGCTCCTTCCTCTTCAGTCGGCCCTCCTTCAGCTGCAGAAACACCCAGGTTATAATAATCCAGCTCAATGTTCTCCTGTCTGGCCACCTTCTGCCCCCTGCTGGCCTGGAGACACATGACAGCACACACATGTGACTTCCTGCATCACTCCTTTCTTCACTTCAATAAACACAGACTGAGTGCTTCATGTCAGTCACAGGTCTAAACAACAGACACGTGTCAGTACCTTAAAGTAGAAGTAAAGGACCATATTCTCCAACAGCAGAATCAGTGGCAGGACGACGGCTCTGATGATGAAAGGTGTTGGATCTGGTGCTGAAACACATGGACAATTGTCACGTCACGTCGAACCTGTCAAATAATCTGTAGAAATAAACCTGAGGTGACTTTAGTGAGACTTTTCTATGTGGGCTGACATGTGGGTGTTTCCCTACCAGACAGTAGGCCGATACAGTGAAGCCTCTAGCTGTATCTGTGACATTAAACAGTCAGTACTCAGGTGTAAACTAGAACAAACCACAAACAGCTTCAGTGTCTGGTTCTCTTTTGACCCTCGCTCAGTGTCTCACTATGGGAATCACCCTCTGCTGTGACCAATCACAGAAGCTCCAGCACGTCTGTTGGGATCACTGGACTCCACAGATGATTTTTGTTCATTTGTGTAACTCTAAACTGAACAGGTAAAGACTCGTCCTGTAAGTTCAGCCCTCTTAGAAAAGGGCTGCTGTGGCCTCCTTTGATCATCAGCCATTTGAACTCAGTTACTCAGGATACGTCATGTTTCACACCTCAGTGTGAAGTTCCACCCATGGACCCAGTTTTCAATTACCATTGGTTACTGTGACATGCCACCCTGTGATGTATACATCACTGACGAAAGGTTGAGAACCACTGATTTAGAAGACTTCAGTGTCTGGTTAGGGGGTATACCCCCTAACCAGCACAAAGCATTTTTGGTTGAAAAAAACAGATGAAATACACAGTGCTGTGCCATCAGTGTCTGATTTAATAAACTTTGTAACTAGACACTTTCAAATTTCAAACATTTGAAAATTCATCAACAAAACATTTAAAACTCAGTGTGCATATTATTGCTCATCTGTAGTGGTCTCTCTTGAACTATTTGGAAATAAAGATATAAAAATAACTAAAGACTTTTTTAATTTTTTTTTGAATGGATGCTAATTTTAAATATATCTTTTTTAAAATCTCACGTACACCTGGAGTGCCTTCACATACCCCCATGGGTACAGTACCCCCATTTCAGAACCACTGTTCTAAATGGTAGAAGACATCAGACAAGTTAGCGCCTATGACACGTGTGACACAATGACAGTTGTCATGGGAACTGCCCATTGGGTCGACATCCCATTGTTACGACCATATTAAACTCATTGTTCTGAAGTCCGTTCCGAAATCATCATGATGCCCTGTGGTTAAGGTCTGGTTAGGTTTAGGCACAAAAACCACTTGGTTAGGGTCAGGAAAAGATCATGGTGTGGGTTAAAATGAAAAAGAAAGTGACAAACACATAAGCCGTGAGCCTGCTCCGCCTCAAGCCTTTCCCAGCTGACCCAGAGCCGGTCGCGGCGCACCATCAAGGTAGAAATACGCCCGCCGAGAGCCGTTCAGCACCGCGGACCGTTGGACTAATGGCATGTCGGACCAATGACATGGACCCGTCGTCACAGTGTCATTCCAGAAACAACATGTGGTCAGCTGATCATTTTCAGTCAGTGTGGACCAATCATCTTTTCCAAACCTGCATGTAAACAGTCAGCTTACCTGAGACAGTGACGGAGAGCAGACGGCTCTCAGAGGAGAAGTTATGAGAGAAAACATAGAGGTGATAAACACAGCTGTAGCTTCCTTGGTGGGCGGGCTCTGCTTCAGGAAACAGGAAGTAGGCAGAGTGATTGACAGCNCGGAGAGCAGACGGCTCTCAGAGGAGAAGTTATGAGAGAAAACATAGAGGTGATAAACACAGCTGTAGCTTCCTTGGTGGGCGGGCTCTGCTTCAGGAAACAGGAAGTAGGCAGAGTGATTGACAGCTGGTTGGGTGTAGTTGTGTGTTGAGTTGGAGGAGGTGAAGGTGAGCTGGAAGGAGCCTCCTGGGTACTGTGGCTGGATGGAGCAGCTGATGGTGAAGT
>NC_065514.1:3830872-3839900 GCF_006386435.1 Epinephelus moara
CCCACAGCCAAGCTCCCTACAGACCACCTCTGCATCCTGCTGGTCAAAGTCAGCTTCACACACTGAGGACCACCTCTGGTTAGACTTCACCTCCAGTCTGCCTGAGCACAGACTGGTCCCATCCACCAGCCTGACAGAGTCTGGAGAGATAATAGAAGATAAAATAGAGAGAGATAAAAGACACCAGTCACTCAATAAAAAGATGTCATCAAAGAACAATTCACTGATTCAAACTGGACTCACAACAATTCCAACATCACTTCATCACCAACAGCTTCTGCTGAGGCAACACCACTGACACAAACCACATGTAGAACTGCAGTACACCATAATACTAGAACCAGCAATATTAATAATAATAATGAGAATTTGTTACATTTATTCATGATGTCTCCATTTTTGATCATTTTGGGCTTTTGTTTCATTTTTTTTTTAATTTCAATTTTTATTAATTTTTAAGACAAAAAACAAAAAAAACACACACACACACACACACAAACACCAAAATTAACACAGACTTAACAAAGACAGCCTCATTCCCACAACATAAACAGCAGAGCTCACAGTATAAGTTTCAAAAGTCCAACAGCTCAGCATCGTCTATTGAAAAGTTCATAAGTTGACCCATTCCGAGGGTCAGGCCCAAAAAAAAAAAAAAAAAAAAAAAGAACAAGCAAAAAAAAACAAACAAACAAAAAAAAGCCAAGCAAAACAGAATATACATCCGCAAGGCAAATAGATTCAAGACTCAAAAGTACAATGTTTGACTATCCCATATTTATTCCTTTTACAAAAGACAAAAATTGATTCCACACCAGCAGATATGATTCTTTGTAATGATGCAATTTGGCTATCATTAGTTCAAATGATGCATTCTCTGTCATTAATTTAACCCAATCTCTATATTCAGGTCTAGCTTGGCCTTTCCAGTCACAAAGAATAACTCTTGCAGCTGAAATAAAGCCTGTCATGGCAAGAGCAAATGCAGGTTTTGAAATTTTAGGTAGACATGACCTGTCTCCCAAGAGGCACAGCTGGATTGATTCAGGTACGGGTACACCAAGCCATTTCTGAATTGTTTTGATTACCTCTCTACAGAAAGGCAGAACTAAAGGGCAGGCCCACATTGTATGGATAAAAGTGCCTTCATGCGTCTTACATTTCCAGCATAAGTTATTTTCGAGTAGGCCCATTTTGTGGAGACGGACAGGTGTAAAATAATATTGATGAAGTATTTTATAGTGTATAAACTTTCCCTGAGCTTCTCTTGTGAACCAGCCTGCATTAGAGATGATCTTTTTCCAAGAATCCTTGTCAATATTCAAAATTAGATCCTTCTGCCAAATAAGCCTAAGGCTCTCAGTATCGCCATATATGGCATTAGCTATCATCTTATAAAAAGTGGCAGCTGAATGATTATTTTTAGGTAATTTAAAATAAGCCTGAATTATATTGTCTTCACCAGACATCTGTTTTACCAGACTCACTAAACTACTTCTTATTTGCAAGTATCTCCAAAAGTCAGCTTTGTCTTTTAGGTCAAACTGTGTGCGGAGTTCTTCAAAAGTTTTAAATATTTTGTCCATAGCCAGAGATGATAGATTTCGTATACCCCTCGATAACCATGAGTGCCAGTAAATAGTTTTTTTCTCCACCGTTATTGCTGGGTTATTCCAAGGTGAAGAATATCCCTGTTTATACTGTGAGATCTTTAATAATTTGTGAAGCTTAGCCCTGACATTCTTTGAGTGTTGTAGGATTGGATTAGCCTCTTTGCTCCCAGCATTATTAAATATTAGGTTTTTTTGTGACAAGACCTCGATTGGACTAAAAGGGACAGTGAGTTCTTGCTCTATTCCTGTCCATCCTAAATAGTTACTCTCATTTGTCCAATGTCTCGCCAATTTAGCCAGCTCAAAGGCAATACTATACAACTCTACATTAGGTAGGGAAAGCCCACCATTACTTCTCGTTGTGAAAAGTTTTCCTATATTAATCCTTGGTTTCTTTCCCATCCATAAATAATCTTTTATAATTTGATTGTATTGTCATTGGCAGCATCATTAATAGATAATTAAACTGAGGGGTAATCACCATTTTAATGGTGTTGATCTTGCCCCACAGACTTAAATTCAGCACCTTCCATTTTTCTAAACTGCACTTTATTTTTGTGAGGAGGGGAGTAACGCTGATTTGTACTATATTTGCAATATCTGCACACAGTTTGACCCCTAAATATTTCAGACCAGAGGAAATCCACTTAAATTGACCAGCCCCAACCATAGCTGGATGGCATACCTTGGATATGGGCATGGCCTCTGACTTATGCCAGTTGACTTTATAACCAGAAATCTGAGAAAATATTTCCATTATTTCAAGAAGGGCTGGGGTAGAAGAAGCTGGGTCTGAAATCAGACAAAGAATGTCATCCGCATATAAGAAGAGCTTATGCTCTCTTCCACCGGCCTGTACACCTTTAATTCTCTGTTCTTTTCTTAGCTATCCTTTAGCTATCGCTAAAGGTTCGATAAATAAAATAAAAAGGAGAGGAGAAAGGGGATCCCCCTGTTTTGTTCCTCTAGACAGTCTAAAAAATGGAGATATGAAGCTATTTGTGACAACGGCTGCACTAAGTTTTGCATAAATTACCTTAATCCAATTAAAAATAAAACTTCCAAATCCAAACTTTTCTAACACACGAACTAAAAAACCCCACTCGACCCGATCAAATGCCTTCTCAGCATCTAGTGAGAAGGCAGAAACAGGTATACTGCTATTCTGATTTAACCATACCAAGTGAAGTAGCCGTCTTAGATTATCAGAAGAGGACCTCCCTTTAATAAAACCCACTTGGTCTGTATGGATAATTGTTGATAGGACATTTTCCAATCTCATAGACAAGACTTTGGTAAGCCCTTTATAGTCAACATTCACTAAGCTAATCGGTCTAAAGCTACCTGGATCTAATGGGTCCTTATCACTTTTAAGAATTAATGAAATGAGAGCCTCATTAAAAGTATCCGGTAGTCTTGCCAGAGTGCATGCTTCAGTATAGACATTTGTTAGAATAGGTGATAGTAAATCTATGATTTCTATAATATTCAATTGGGAAACCATCCATTCCTGGAGATCTTCCCATTTTCATAGACTGAATAGCCGCCCTAACCTTTAGTTCGGTGATTGGTGCATCAATCTCCTGTGCCTGATCAGACGACAGCTGTGGGAATTCAATTTTAGAAAAAAAATCTTCTATTTTGCTCATATTTATCTCCGTGTCTGAAGAGTAGAGATTTGAATAAAATCTCTGAAATCTCTGACTAATCTCACATGTTTTAGTGATTATTTCTCCCTGTTCATTTCTAATTCCTGGGATGACATGTGCTGCATCTTGTTGTTTTAACTGCCTGGCTAATAATTTACTGGCTTTTTTCCATTCTCAAAAAAACTGGCCTTTGTTCTAAAGAGAGCATCCTCTGCCTTTTTGTTATAAATTTCATTAATATCTAATTTTAATTTACAGATTTCTTTTAATAACGTCACTGTAATTAAGGGACAGATCTTTTTCCTTTTTTTGAGTTGGGATTCTAACTTAATAATTTTAGCATTATTATCTCTTTTCTTTTTGCTTGAATATGCAATAATTTTACCTCTAATAAAGGCTTTAGATGCATCCCAAACAGTGCTGAGTTTCTCAGTAGAACCAATATTTATCTGAAAGAAGGATCTAATATTTTCATCTAGCATTTCCTTAAAGACTGGATCTTGAAATAAAGAAGTGTTACATCTCCATCTGCTGCTCTTAACTGACTCCTCACCAACTACTAAATCAAGCATCACCATTGCATGATCAGTAAGCGCAATAGCCCCAATTTTACATGCAATGCATGCATCACTCATAGATTTTGAAATTAAAAAATAATCAATCCTTGAGGTTGATTTGTGTTTATGAAAGAAAAAAGTAAATTCTCTTTCTCTAGGATTAATCAATCTCCATATATGCACTAGGCCATGATCTTCCACCAATTGGTGTATTGCCTGTCGATCATTTGGGGTTCTTTTACTGTAATTGATCTATCTAGTATGCCATCTTGAACCTGATTAAAATCCTCCCCAGCACTGTTTGTCCATTACCAATATCACCTAGCAGTTTATTGATTTTATAGAAGAAATTGGCATCTTCTGTATTTGGGGCATATATATTGCACAGATTTACCTTGCTTCCATTTATCTTAACTTCTACACATATAAATCTCCCTTCCTCATCCTTATATTGGTTCAACAGTACACAATTTAGCCTCTTATGGATTAAAATTGCAACTCCACGTTTCTGACTAGAAAAACAACTGAAAAAAGACTGACCTATCCAATTTTGTTTAAGTTTAGTAGCTTCCATATCTGTCAAATGAGTTTCCTGCAGAAACACAACGTCTGCCTTTTGAGATTTAAGGTAATATAAACATTTCTTTCTTTTAACAGGGTTTGACAAACTATTCATGTTCCAAGTAATTATGTTTATATTATTAGACATCATTATTAATTGATTTATCAACTAACAGAAATTTGCTTTCCATAACAGAATAAATTGAGCATGCCCATCCAGAAATACATTAAGTCTTGTCCTGTCAGAAAAAACTAAAACACAGTACCTGTATGCTGCTGTAAAACTCAAGTCTGTGCAAAACGCCAAATCAAAACTTACACACACAGGCACACGCACACATACACACAATAGAAAAAACGATAAACATTCCCCTCCCCGCCCCCCATGCCCATTACAGGCAATCCCTGTCATTACTGGTCCGTGTGGCGCTGCCAGTGACCATCCTCCCAAACCTCCCAAATCCCCACATCAGAAATCAAACTTTCTACTACCTCAATATGTTAAGGATTAAAACTAAAAAACAATTTTATATCATATTTAAATCAGAGAGACTCAAACACTATATATGCCTGCAGCCTGTTTCATAGGTTCATCTATTCGGTTCCCGTGGCTAAATAATTCAAAATATTAAGCAAACAAACAGACAAAAAAAAAAAAAAAAGTCACAGCTCCGATTGTTCACGCGTATCCGCGCAGGGTTAGTAGTCCTCCGAATGGCATATCTAGATGACGTTCATCTTCTCTCATGCATAGCCATTAATGATGATGGATACAGTCAACATACCTGTTCAATGCATAATGTGCCCACGTTCCAAGTTATACACTCTTGTGTGTGTAATAAACTCCATTGCTTTACAGGGGTCCTCAAAACTTTTCCTCTCTCCCCTCCACGTAAAACGAAGAGTAGCAGGGTGAGCCAGTGTAAATCTGATGTCCAGGTCATGAAGTTTCTTCCTGACTTCGGCAAACCTCTTCCTCTTCTCAAACACTTCTTTTGTCATGTCAGGAAAGAAGGAGATCTTACAGTCGTTCCAAACGATTCCCCTCTTGTCTCTGTATCGTTGCTTTGCAGCCGCGAGCACTCTCTCCCTCTCCAAAAAGTTGTGGAAGCGCATGATGAACGGCCTCGGTGGTCGACCCTCGTCTGGTAAGGCCCCCCGGTGCGGTGCACCTGTTGTAACTCCGTTTCCAAAAGTTTTACGCCCAGTGCATCAGATATGATTCTTCTCACAAGATCTCTTGCGTTACCAGTTTCAGAGCGCTCTTTTACACCAACAAGGCGAAGGTTGAGACGCTTGTCTCTATTCTCAATGTCCTGCACCGCTCTCTGAAGTTCCTCATATTGCTGGTTTCTCCTTTTCGTCTCTCTTTCAAGCCATGCGTTCTCCATTTCCAACTCCGTAATTCGCGCATCTGCTTGCTCAAGCTTGTTGTTGATATCAGCAACCTCCGTCTCCATTTTGGCCTGCGATGATTTCACCTGTGAGACATCCACTTGCAAATCATGCAGAATACTGCTGACTTGAGCCATTTCACGCATAGCTTTCTCCAGAGTAGCTTGCAGGTCGGTCAGGGCGGTCAATGCCACTAGCAGCGGGGACGGCGTGTCCTCTTCAGAAATGGTATGCACTCGCATGCTTGCGATGCTAGCACCGACTGTATTATGCCTAGCACTCCCCTTTCTCGTAGACGCCGCCATTTCTAGGCCTTCTTCTTCTTGTTGGGTGTCATTGCAGAGTTGGTACAGGACTTCGCTCGAAGCTGATATGTAGTAGAAATAAAGGTCTTACTTGTACATAGACTAGGGAAAGTGAGCGATCTGTCGGGACGTTTGCTCTAGGCAGCCATCTTGGTCAGCGGTTCCACGTGACTCAAAAAATTGGCTTTTGTTTCATTTTAAATAAAGTCTTGTATTTCACAGTATGAAACTCTTGTCACCATATTCAGATGATAAATACAGTTCTGACGCTTGTGTAACCCAAATCCCATGTAGTAATGTGTTCAGAAAAAGGAATGAAAAAAATCAGACCTCTATTGCAGCTGCAGGCCTGTAAAAACTCTGACCAATCCCTGCCATTCGCTGCGAATGGAAAGAACCAATCAGATGCCTTCATGTCTCGTATTGCCTGAGCCCCCCTCCGTCCCTCCCTCCCTCCTCCCTGCATGCACTCATCACGTGTCACCGTTGCCGGAAATAATCAGCACACTCCTCAGCAGAAATACCGAGTTAGCAGGACTTTGCTGAACAATGGCAGAGAAAATGTAGCCAAAAGTACCACTTCCAGTGTTACTTGTAACGGCTCGCCTCGCTAAACAGGCTGAGAAAAGAAAGTCGGAGGCAGAAAAGGCTGCGACAAAAAAGGCTTTGGATAAAGTGAGAGGACAAACCAGACATCAACAGCAGTCCAGTTTTTGAACGGTGGAGACAACTGAGGGAGCTGAAGGGTCTGGAAAGTGATGCAGAGGTTGCTGTCTTTCTGTTGGACAGGTAATTATTTGTTTGCTTAGGGGGGATTTGTTATTTTACTCGGCTCTCCTCTGCCCTGCTGACTGCAGGATGCGCGTTCAGGCATGTCTGGGCTCGTGACTTTGGACGGAGCACTGTCGGGAGGGGGAGCAGAGGGTGAAGCTTAGAGGAGGTGCCGCTTTCAAATCTTGCTAGCTCTCCAACATTACCAACTATAGCTTTACGCAATCCAGGATAAGTGGAAAAGCGAGGCTGGACAAAGTCTCATCAGTCCATCCTGGCTTCATTGGTTGTTCCAACGCCAAGCCAGGCTGAGGAGGAGCGGCTATGTCAAGCCAGGTGTAACTTATTCAGGTAAGTGCGCGTCCACGGCTTTGTTAAATAGACCACGTGGGTCGATCACAGTTTCACTGATGCACCAATGGAGAGGACACGTGCGGCTTACTTCTCGCCCAGTGAGCAGCGTGTCATCATGGAGACTTATGAGGAGGTTAAACACATCATAACTAATAAAGGAACACAGCAGCAATTATTAAGCAGAGAGAAAATGCGTGGCAGACAATTACGGACCGACTGAATGTGTAAGTAATCTAAAAATATACACTTGCTGCACAAATGAATCTGTCATAATTACAATTAAAGTTCCTTTCACAAATTAACAGTTGTACACTTCACCTTAAAGGTGAGCAGTGGGAGTTAATATTACTCGGGAAATGTACCATGATGATTCTTGATTCATTGTGCAAATCTCTTACAGGCTATATATAATCTCTCTCATTTAATGCTCATACAGCACAAATACAACTGGACAAAACCTGTCAGTCTTGTGGAGATAATTTAGTCCATAATGTATAAGAAGTCAGTGATGTGGTGCTCATAGAAAATATATTTGTAGCATGACACAGATGCTGACCAGCCTGACAGCCTGCCTGGAAATATAGTGAGTATTGCCTGAAGGACATCCATGGTGTCCACAATTGCTGTGCTAACAGATATGTGTTGTACAGAATTAACAAACTGTCAGACAGCTATATGCAAGTCATCTACAGAAGCAGATAGTGCTGGCAGATGTGAAGCTCCAGTGTGAAAAGAGGAAGCTGAGGACATGGAGCTTGACAGACAAATAAATAAAAAGACCTTAAGGAAACTGGAAATTAAGAAACTAGAGAAAGAAGGAAGTGATTTTAATAAAATCCTGCTATAAGCAGCTATTTTAAGAACGAGAAACAGAAAGCGTCTCTAAAACCATCTGTGTGACGTCATTGCACTTTATAAACTGTGAATATGATATTTATGCATTTATCCAGTTCATATTTTAACCAGTTTTAGTATTATGAGCTGTTGTTTTTCATGCAACTATTTCTATGCTATGTAACTGATTTCATGCACTGTAGTCAGAATGATTTTAGACAGGGCTACACCTGTAAAGGACGACAAGCTGTCAACACTTAACAGCTGCACACTAGTCCTACTCAGCACCACTCTCCCTCTGTGTCCCCATGAAATTATGAATGAAAGGCTTAAAGTTCTAGTAAGAAGACAAACTTGTGTCAGTGTGAACATGCTACACATCGTTAGCTCAGTCAATTGGGACAGGGGACTCCTGAAGCAGCACACATGTATGTTTCATATATACAGATATATATCTTGGTGCATTAAGCAGCTGATTTACTGAGGCAGCAGCTCATCAGACTCCATCATGGCTGCTGGAGACAGTCTGCTGCCATTCTAGCTGGAACATGTGTGAGTCAACCTGGGGACATTACTGTCATAGATGATGTCACTGATGATGTCACTGATGGGCTTACCTGAGCAGGTGAGATCCAGGATGGAGGAAGAGGAAGATGATGTTGCACACTCCCTCAGAGCAGATCCAGAGTGAACACAGTCAGAGTCGATCCACCACACAGGTCTGTCTGAGGACTCCTTTCTCTCTCCTACAGAAATAGCAGAGCCACAGTCCAGATCTCTGCAGACAAGACCTGCTGTCTTCAGGGTCCAGTCAGAGTAATAGCCCTCCACTAGTGTCCATTCTCCCTGATGTTTGACCTCCAGTGTTCCTGCACAGTGACTGTCTCCTCCCACCAACCTGACAGGCTCTGAACAGAAACCAGAGAGTCATCAGGAAAAGAACAAAGTCAATCAATAATCAATCAATCAATCAATCAATCAATCAATCA
>NC_065514.1:3840400-3842248 GCF_006386435.1 Epinephelus moara
CCCCGTTAGCGGTGTCTGTAATGACTCACTAACTCTAAACCGTCTGTGAAAAAAAATATTTTTTTCTAGCGGATGTCTTAGTTACAACATGAATGAGCTAACTGGAGTAGTTTCTGTCGTATCCGACAACGAGAGGCTTTTAACAGATGACATCCTGATAGCTTTGCTGCTGCTGCGGCCACTGATGCTTTCTAGACATTGTGATTTCCCAAAACTGAATAAATACCACACATCGCAACACAAAACTGCTTTGCTAGCTCAATCATGTTGTAACTAAGATATCCGCTGGAAAAAAATATTTTTTTCACGGACCATTTAAGAGTTAATGAGTCATTACAGACACCGCTAACGGGGCTAAGAGCTAACGGTTGTTATCTTAGATTAGATTGTTAATCCCTCCGAAGGGACACTAACAACTCAAAGTACACATCAAATAAAATTTCTCCAAACATGTTTCTTGTTATTTCAGGTAGTTATTATCACGCTAATGTATGTTCAAGTGTTCATTTCCCCCGATAAGTTGGTTTTAATTCGTTATTTGATTCTATAAACACAGTCTGACCATCTTGAGCTTTTATTTTGGTACTTCCAGTGACCGGCAGCGTGAATTTGCATATTAGATAAATATTTAGTTTCAGCTAGAACATTTAGATTTAACATTTCACATTTAGATTTATATTTAGCATTTAGATTTAACATTTAGATTTAATATTTAGATTTAACTATTTAATATATTTCTAAGTTAACAAATATTGCTGTAAATGTGGTAAAAGGTGACGTTAAAAAATTCACAATACTTTTTTAAACACTGTTTGAAGCTAAATGTGGCAAAATGTTGATGTTATTTTCAGCGTGAGACACTTTACAAGCGGCACCCCATAATAGTGAGCCCAGCAAACATTTCCTGTTTTCAACCTCCTCAACAAGAACTTCATCTTCACACTGTGTCAAGTTTCCTTNGGCTGAGCTCGGGTGGCCAACCACTTCTTGACCTCTGACACAGTCTGAAGCAGCAGCATTTACAGCATCTGCCACCAGCTGCCTCTCCACTGCATCTTTAGCCTTAGTAATGACCCATAGTGAGCCCAGCAAACATTTCCTGTTTTCAACCTCCTCAACAAGAACTTCATCTTCACACTGTGTCAAGTTTCCTGTGTTTGCCGTGCTCTTCTTCCTGCAGTTTCTTGTTCATGAATATTCATTCAGGGCGTTTCACTGGCCATTTATAGGCACCTATGGGTGGGGCAAGACGCTCGCTCACCTGCACCAGATTATGAGCAGATTGTGCTTTATGAAGGGAAACAGGTGTGGGACATGCGCGCGCACTGTGTTATAAATCAGGATGTTTCTGTGCCTAAGCACTTTCTGTGCTTTGTTCGTACGTCACCTTTAGTCAGCTGTCCTGCGCACAGTTTTATAAACGAGGCCCCTGAAGACATTTTAAGGAGCAAATGTGGGACTGTGATCAAATGATCCAATGAAAATGTTCCTGAGTCCTGACCCTCTGTCCCACCCAAAGTACCGTAACACCACCAATAGACGAGCATCAAAATGCAGATGGCGGTTCATCTGACCGCATTCTAAGATATCAGCAAACATCCAGAAACAAGCACAGCGATAACGTGAAGGCAGCCATTCACCAGTTGAAGCAACAGCACACCAATCACACTTCATATCTGATCATTCACATGAAGGAACAGTTTGTGGTTCTTATCAGATCTGTTATCTGCTGATAGTGACAGAGTCCAATCTTCTCTGGTGAAGGCAAAGAAAGCAAACACAACATTTTCCCAACTAAGAGGAAACCACTTCAAATCAGCTCATTCACAGAGTTTGATAGTTTATTAA
>NC_065514.1:3842385-3846938 GCF_006386435.1 Epinephelus moara
ACTGCAGAATGAGAACAGGCTGGTCACATGGTGTCGTCTTTTCCACGTCCAATAATGATCCTCCTGGACCAACTTCACAAACCCCTAAAGTACTTTGTTAAAGTAGTGCTGGTACTAAATGTCTCTGTGCAGGTATGTGTTTTAAATTCTGTCCTAAAATGTCCTCATATTGTCTTTAATTGGTTGTAAACAGACGTCCTGAACTAACGTCCTCTGCACGTAGAATAAACCTCTCATTTTTGTTGTATTCTTTATTATCTCTGAAGGCTCCTGATACACGTGTTCATATCTTTATTCATATAATTTCATTAGTTATGGGGATATTTGGTATCAAATCCTTTCAGTTCAAAATTAAGCAACATTTTTATGAAATACACAAAATCCGTCATCACTAAACTGAGCAAAACCTTTATTAAAACCGCAAAATACTTTACAAAGAAAAAATAAAAGGCAAAATTCTTTTAAAAGCAGCAAAATCATTCATTATTTCTATTTTGTTTTGTTTTGTTTGTCTGTTGGTGGTTTTCTTTTCTTTTTGTCTTTAATGATGGTTCCACACATCACTAAGTAAATTTCTACATTACATAATTAAGCTTTTTTTTGTTTATATTTAAATTTTTTAATTACAATAATTACAATAGAAAATTCTTTCATCAAAAATCAGAAACATTTTTATGATTTAAGCAAAATTCTTATAAAAATGAATAAAACTCTTATAAAAGCAGCAAAATCATTCATTATTTCTATTTTGTTTTGTTTTGTTTGTCTGTTGGTGGTTTTCTTTTCTTTTTGTCTTTAATGATGGTACCACACACCATTAAGTAAATTTCTACATTACATAATTAAGCTTTTTAAAAAATATATATATATTCTAATTTTTAAATTTTTTTAATTACAATGATTAAAATAGCAAATTCTTTCTTCAAAAAATTAGAAACTTTTTTACGATTTAAGCAAAATTCTTATAAAAATGAATAAAATTCTTACGAAAGAAGCAAAATCAAATATTACTGATATTTTCTTATTTTTTTTATTTTTTTTTCTATTTAATGATGGTCCCGCACACCACTAAGTAAATTTCTACATTACACAATTAAGCTTTTTTTTGTTGTAAATATTTTTGTTATAAAATAAAAAAATATTTTGTTTTTTAATTTTTAATTACAATAATTACAATAGCAAATTATTTCATCAAAAATTAGAAACATTTTTATGATTGATGGAAAATTCTTATAAAAATGAATAAAATTCTGATTAAATAAACAAAATCATCAAATATTACTGATATTTTTTTGTTAATTATTATTTTTTGCCTTTAATGACGGCACAGCTGAAGACAGACAGGAAATGTGGGAGGTTGGAATCAAACCTGTGTTGCTGCAGAGGGCTCAGTCTATATGGGGCGAACACTCTACCAGGTGAGCTACAGGTCGTCACATCCAGCACATCAATAAGTAAATTCCTTCGTTACACAATTAAGCAACAATGTTATGAATTAAACAAAATCAGTCATCACGAGATTAAAGGGGAACCACACCCATTTTCAGAATTCATACATGTCACTCCTGTGGTCTATGGCAGGTATAAAGAAACATTAGTAAACATGTACAACTTTCTCCTAAATCCAAAATCAAACTTGTGATGTCACAGGGTATAAAGTCTGGAGCTGCTCCGGTGACAACGACATGTTCTCTAATATTGATTGAACTTTCTGAGGCGTTTATTTTATTTAATATAAAACATTATCTGACCAACATTGTTCCTGATGGACCTGTGTTGGTGTATCTTTGGTTCTGAACGGCGCCGGCTGCTCCGACTCCAGTATACCTGCTTTCAAGTCTAGTTTTCAGATGAAACTTTATATTTGTGTTTTTAAAGATTGACGTCTTCAGTAGGAACCAATGGGCTCGGAGCTGACAGGAAGTCAGACAGCATGAAGAGACTAACACCTTGTTGATTTGGTCTTTTCATGTTGACACTAAGAAAAATATACTATATAACGTAATATCATAACTCCATCCTTCTGGTTTAAAGGGAACATGTGTATAAAAACCCATGTGGATGTGAGGTGAGCTCCTTGGAGGTGCTACTCTGCTCCCTGAGCTCCTTCCTCTTCAGTCAGCCCTCCTTCAGCTGCAGCAACACCCAGGTTATAATAATCCAGCTCAATGTTCTCCTGTCTGGCCACCCTCTGCCCCCTGCTGGCCTGGAGACACATGACAGCACACACATGTGACTTCCTGCATCACTCCTCTCTTCACTTCAATAAACACAGACTGAGTGCTTCATGTCAGTCCCTCTCTTCACTTCAATAAACACAGACTGAGTGCTTCATGTCAGTCAGAGGTCTAAACAACAGACACGTGTCAGTACCTTACAGTAGAAGTAAAGGATGATATTCTCCAACAGCAGAATCAGCGGCAGGACGACGGCTCTGATGATGAAAGGTGTTGGATCTGAACAAACACATAGAAAGTCATTACATCTTTTGTTGTTCACATGATAAAGTCCTATGAGAATAATCTGTAGAAATAAACCTGAGGTGACTTTAGTGAGACTTTTCTATGTGGGCTGACATGTGGGTGTTTCCCTACCAGACAGTAGGCTGATACAGTGAAGCCTCTAGCTGTATCTGTGACATTAAACAGTCAGTACTCAGGTGTAAACTAGAACAAACCACAAACAGCTTCAGTGTCTGGTTCTCTTTTGACCCTCGCTCAGTGTCTCACTATGGGAATCACCCTCTGCTGTGACCAATCACAGAAGCTCCAGCACGTCTGTTGGGATCACTGGACTCCACAGATGATTTTTGTTCATTTGTGTAACTCTAAACTGAACAGGTAAAGACTCGTCCTGTAAGTTCAGCCCTCTTAGAAAAGGGCTGCTGTGGCCTCCTTTGATCATCAGCCAGTTGAACTCAGTTACTCAGGATACTTCACGTTTCACACCTCAGTGTGAAGTTCCACCCATGGACCCAGTTTTCAATTACCATTGGTCACTGTGACATGCAACCCTGTGATGTCACCAGCCAACAAACCCTCCAGAGCAGCCACACTGAAGTCTTCTAAATCAGTGGTTCTCAACCTTTCATCAGTGATGTATACATCTGGGTTGTTTCTGTAAACACATTTCTGGGTTGATTAGGCTGGGTCATAATTCTGGGTTGTTTTGGTATTGTAAACACACTGTTGGGTTGCTTATATTGAACAGCTGGTTGGGTTATTTTGACCCAACTGCTGGTTCATTCATTTTCCCGCTCACCATTGTTCCATCAAGAGAGATTTGGAAACACGGACAAAGAATTTGTGGTGGACACGATTTGCGCTAAGTTAATATGAATTTAATAAGTGGTGATAACAGCAAGTTAATGTGTAAGGTACATTAACAATCTTAGGATCAGAAAATAAAAACAGTAACATTAACTTCGATCGAAGTTGAAGATCAGTAAAGTTAACTTGTCAAAACGTTTTTAGTAACGTTAGTGCATTAAGTTACCATTAGCTCACCCAACCACCAAGCTAGCTAGCTAATAATTGTTGAAAGGAAGGACTAGATTATGCACATAAGGTCATTTACATAATACGTGTGGTTTGGGAGAATCGAGAAATGCAGTGAACATTACGGGGATGTTTCAAGTTAACCAAAGTTAGCTTTAGCTAACGTAATTTGCCAGATGCCAGTACAGTGGACATTCCCCTGAAAACTAGCTTGGCACTGACTCGGGAGAGATAATGTTAACGTCAATGATTTTGGTGCTGTAACGTTACGTTACGAACTGGGAGACCGCTGCAAGAGACGGTTTTCTTTTTCTTAACGGAGATGATTCTGCTCTTCACTTTGGAGACTGTTTTAGACAACTAACGTTATATTAGATGGACATAATATAACATAACATAACAGCGTGCTGGTGTTTACAGAGACATGGCTGAACGCGGAAGTACCGGACACGATCGCCGCGCTGGACGGATTCCAGCTCATCAGACACAACAGGACAGTGGTAAGAGGAAAGGAGGGGGGCTGGCTGTGTTTGTGAATGATAGATGGTGTAACTCTGGCATCACTATCAAGGAACAGCATTGCTGCAGGGACATTGAGCTGCTGGCTGTTGGCATGAGACCATGTTATCTACCAAGGGAGTTTTCTCATGTCATTATGGTAGCAGTGTATGTCCCCCTGTATGCTAAAGCTGAGTCTGCTTGTGACATTCTCCACTCCGTTACAAGTAGGCTGCAGACACAGCACCCACAGGCCCTCCTTCCGATCTCTGGGGACTTCAACCACGCCTGTCCATCCACCACCCTGCCCACCTTCACCCAGTATGTTTCCTGCCACACCAGAGACAATAAAACACTGGATTTATTTTATGCCTGTGTGGGAGGTACTCAATGATTCCCATGGGGAGGACATTGACAGTATGACATCATGCATTACGGACTACATAAACTTCTGTGTGGAAAACACCGTACCCACCAGGACTGTACGCTGCTTCTCCAACACCAAACCCTGGATTACTCCAGAGTTAAAAGCTTTCCTGAAGGAGAAGCGGAGAGCTT
>NC_065514.1:3848117-3849875 GCF_006386435.1 Epinephelus moara
CTGTCATCCCTGAGGACTAATGACTCCCATCCTCTGCAGGAGGAGATAAAAGCTCTGGAGAGCTCCTTCAGCGATAGACTGATTCACCCAAAGTGTGTGAAGGAACGCTATCGCAGGTCCTTCCTGCCTGCTGCTGTCAGGCTACATAACCAGCACTGCTCACAGTAAACTGCACCATGGACACTTTATTGACACTATGGACACTTATGGACACTACAACTGTCTGCTGTTTTTGCACATACAATCACTTGCACCTTATCCACTGGTCATTTTCATTCACTGCTGCTCATTATTATCCACTTCCTATTATTTTTTTTTATTATTATTATTATTGTTATTGTTATTTATCGCTGTCTCTTGTATTTTTTGTACTTATTTGCATGCCTAGTTATTTAAGTTTTTTAAGTTTAAATTTGAAATCTTTAATCTGACTTTCTCCTTGACTGCTGTAACACTGGAATTTCTCAATTATGGGATCAATAAAGATGTATCTTATCTTATCTTATCTTATCTTATAACCGCCAACGGGTGGTTAGTTGATTTGCTAACTTGCAAGCTAACGTTAATGGGAACTTAACGTTAGCTATCTTAAACCTATTTTAATGGGAACTTAACGTTAGCTATCTTAAACCTATTTAGCAGCAAGGCAAGCTATCCAACAAACACGATTTTCTCAGCTGGACGATTCAAACGAGACACTGATCATAAAAGTTACGTGGAAATACTCGTATCTGACAGCAGACAGATAGGTCTGTCAATTTGTAAATTGATGGGGTTAACTTACTGCCCCAAACACTAACGACAGTTAGTCGAGCTGAGTCAGTCAGTCATGGATATACTAAGGTTTTTCTTTTAAAAACATCTGCTCGTGCTGAGCCAGGAAAACAAGTTGTGTAACGTTAAATGTCCATGAGTTCCATGTTACATGAACATGATATGAGCAGCAGAGCATGAAATAAATAATGTAACGTTAGTGTTAGAGCTAAGCACTAGCTTGATAAACTAGCCTGTTAGTTAGCCAAAAGCACTAGCTTGATAAACTAGCCTGTTAGTTAGCCAAAACGTTTTATATTTTATTGGTCTGGTAGTTTTACGAACACTGTTAACACCCAAGGCAAGTTTTATGACCGATCCATCTCACTGCCTTCGTAATATCAGTTCTGCGTGGGACGCTGGATTGTTGATTGTTGTTGATTAAGGCGTAACGTTAGTCCACACGGACCTGTGTACTTCTGAAACTGTGTATTATTCTATGTGATTTGGCTGTTTGGCCACACGCAACCGCACTTTTGGGCCCCGAAACCGCGTTTCTTTGAGACCGGAGTCCAGGGTGAAGTTTTTGGAAGACTCCGGTGCCAGCGGTTGCGTGTTGCAGGATAACCTCAGTATTTTATTAACGTTACCTGTCTCCATTGTTTGACGTCAGAGCGACGGTAAATAGCTCTTTTCTAAAAGTTTACTAACTACTAAAATCCCACATCCTGTGTTAAACACAATGTGTCTTAACTATATTTACAATGAAGCTTGATTCTGCACTCTGCACTTAGCCCATATGTGAATGTTTACGGTTGCCATGGCACCAAGTGACTGCTGACGTTAGCGTTAGTTAGCTTAGCTCAATCGTCTGACAAATAATAACCCATAAAATTATAATTCAACATATTTAAACAAAATCAACAACAGCTACCAACAGTTACAGTCCTTACAACCTAAGCTAATGTGTTGTCACAGGTTAGATTGTCAAAATTAAAGTAATAA